>NC_060954.1:21434070-21535196 GCF_022045245.1 Lucilia cuprina
ACAACACCTCCTCTTTGTGCATACCAAATTTCATTAAAATCGGATTAACCGTTTAGAAGTTACCGAATTATTTCCCTCTTTTTTTTTCCTATACCACTGTGCGGTGGTGTTATTGGAGGTAAGTACTTCTACGCTCGCTTACAAATAGGGAATTAAAGAAGTACTTACCACTCTCGCTTATCAAGTTTTGAATGTAATAGTGAGGAAACAGAAAAAATTCTGTGTCTGATTAAAAGAATGCACGAAAATCCCGAATTGTCACAAATTTAGAAAAAAGTAATTATCTTTTATAATTTTTAACAACTCTTAAAACAATATTTCAATATTTGTTCTATTTTATTAATTTTTCGAAATTTTACAAAGAAAACGTGATTGATATCATAAAGCATGTTACATGTTCAATATCTATCACATAATCCATTATAAATATTGCTACTAATTTTATATTTCAGAAAATTGGAGTTGTGGACATATGGAACACGACCCATCAATATTACATGCTACACGTTCAATACATATCACAATACTGCAGATATCATAATAAATATTGAACGTGTGACACTGCCCTTATAGTAAAGGTTCCTTCACATTATTTTATTATTAAGTATTTCTACTGTATGGGAGTTAGATAAAAATTGTAGCCCTAACTCTTACTGGCGGGGGCCCTAATATGCTTTCAATAGACAGACGGACAAGGCTAATTCAACTCATATGTTTTTCGAATGTCGCACAGTGGGAGAAATGGTCAATCTGGTAGATCTTTACTTATATCATTGTAATGAGTGATCTGTTCCATTAGAAGTGTTCAGAGAAATTTTAGCCAAGGACATTATCTTTCCAAAAAAATTTTTTTGGACATGCTGCTTTCCTACAGGGTGTGCCATTAAGTGTTGTATGGGGCATCCTCGATTGGTAATATATTAATAGTAGTAATATGTTTATAATTTAGTATTCCACTTGATTTCAAAACTTTAAAAAAATATAAGCATATTTTATGCATTTTATGTTGTATTTATTTATTTATTTTTAGATTTTTACCCTACACTCAGCATGCACCGAAAATATTACTTAAAAAACATAAGTTCATAATGAGTGAAAATTTTATTTTCATAAATTTTTTTATTTAAAATTTGTATTTCTTTTTAATTTTTTATTGTAAGTATCAGATGTGTTTTATTTGTGTAATTTATTTTTTTTTTGTTTTTATATTTATGGAATATTTTTTGTACAATGACGTCCTTTTTTATATTTGTTCATGTTCTAGAGGAAACTGTTTGGGAAATTATTCTGAGTCAGAGCTTTCCGAAATATGGGTGTCATGTAACTCATTCACTTTTAAAAGAATTTGCTTGATCTCATCATCTATTTCAATATGATGTTTTGAGTACCGTGTGGTACTTTTAGATTTAGATGTAATTAAAGGGAAATCTTTTTCTTGCCTCAAGTGCCTCTTCTGACATTATTCCTATTGGTAACGAAACATATTGAATAATATCTGCGCCATGCAGATTTTAATAGGTCTGCAGAACCGAGTTGAAGAAGGTCTATTAATTTCCCATAGTATTGACGATCCATTTTTTTATTTACAAAGGTACAATACATACTGCAAATAAATGCTGATCTATAGTTCCAGTATCGGGAACACTAAAGCATTGTCGATAAGTAGAGTGAACACTGCTTCTATCACAACCTCATTTAAATATGGCTTTTATGCAATCGTTGTTATTGCATTTAACCATGAGGTTCTCAAATGTTGTTGGAAAACCCTGTATTATACGTCCAATAGTATGGTTGATAAGAGACTGCAAATTTACTTCAGCTAAACGTTCAGTTACTTGTATATCGTTGGGGTAACAGTCTTTTTTAGTTTTAGATAAAACATCGTAGCTTGGATAAATATTACAATTTCGCTCTTTGGCACCATATTGCATTAACTTATATGTATTTTTTGAATAGTCTCCATCTATATAGAGGGCCAAAGCTTCCTCAGGTGTATAAGGAGTAGGTGCTTTTGGCTCAGCATTTAGACTTTTAAGCATTTTTAAAGCTATTGTAGATTCTGAGCTTAATTTCGAAACAACTTGTGAAGCATTTCTTTTTCAGCCTTGAAAAGACTGATACGCGTTTCTAACATTAACTCTTCGTTCGGCATCTTTTCAACAATAGAAGAAACTTTTTTTCATTTGAGTTTTAGTTGAGCAATCTGAAAATTGTTTATGTTTTCGATTATCAATGGCTGTTTCTGGAAAAATAATAACTCCATCTAACCATTCTTTATTCCGATCCTCGAATGTTGACATGATCCTATGATAAGTTACCCACTTGCAACGTAATTTTAGAACAAAATTTTTTAATTGTTGACGAATTAGTTCACATTGCTCTTCGTTATACTTTGATGGATCAATAACATTAGAAAAAACATGATTTTCCACTGCCAAAATCTTTTTTGCTAGTACTGGTTCAGCGTGCCAAATTTAAAAAGGGTGCGTTTCGACTCTGACATTGTAACTTAAAAACGAAATAAATGAAAAAGTTGCAGCTAATTTCTTAATTGGACATAGAAAACAGACAAACAAATCGAATCTTTCCAACTTTTATTCCATTGAAGTTTAAGTTACACATAATAAAACACTATTTTATACAGGACATTTGTTTACCACAACTAAGGACTTAAACATATAAGCACAAATCACAAACATATTTTTTTATTTAATACATACCTAATAGTTTCAATTAAACCACTAATCCAAAAAAAATTAAAATAAAGGTCTTGTGATGTAAACAAACTTTGACTTTAAAAATACGCGAACAGTATTAATATACTTGCTAATATATGTATTTGTCAAATTTGAAGGCTCACAGGTGGGCGAATATCGAGAGCAAAACAAAACAAAAAATTAAAAATCCGTTGGTTACTTAGTTTTCAAAAAAATAAAAAAAAATATCACAATTGTAAAATTTAAAATTTCCTTAAAGCGACACCAGATTGGGCATTTCTCCCACTGTGTGTCGTAAGAAAGTTCAGTGTTGTCAATTGTTTATTTCAGCATATAAATAAAAAAATTCAATCGATTTTGGCATAAAAAACAATAAAGTGGTACCACAGAAACTACAAACAAACAGCTGTTTACCAAAACGAAAATAAAATCTTATTAAAAACTGTTCATTTATTAGTTTAAAATGTGAAATAATGAAAATAATAGAATTTTAAATAAAAAGAAATTAATTTGGTTTATTTTGTTTGTTTAATTAGTTTAATATTATTTGATTTTTTAACTTTTGACATTGTTTGTTTTGATTGTTTTTTTTCCTTCATTGTGAACATAAACTTAAGATTTGCTACAAAAATCTTTAGTAGATACAATATACAACTAGATTCTGAATTGAACAAATATTACTTAAGTGCTGTTTCTAGATAACGAGCGGGTAGTTTAATCACAAATTTTACTTGTATTTTGCTATTGTAACAAAAACAAAATACAAGTCAAATTTTAACACAAACTTCTCACACGTCATCTGGAAACAACACCTAATGTTAGGGTAGCATTCCATTTACGGCATTCGGTTTAATGGTGGTTATATAAGATTCGGCATAGGCGAATATAACACTCTTACTTGTTTTGTATGTTTTTACATAAAAATACATCCCTGATCTAATGCAAATCGATTGTTTTTTTTTTAATTTAAAAATGAATTTTTCATCCTTATTTTCTCATAATGTCTGATGGTTTCATTACATATTTCTTTTATACGTTCTCTTCTGCACAAAATTTTGGCAGATCATATATGTTGTGTGTTCGTGTTGAGAAGGCTTTAATAATACCAAAATCAATAATTTTGATCACTGTGTGCCGTAACGATAATACTGTCATTGAGTGAACAGTTCGACGAAAAGATATGACATACAATATCTGTATATTATACATTTACACCGTATACGTACATAAATACTATCTAGCAAATAATATTAATCAGGTGGTAATCTATCCATTAAAGACGATTTAGATAATCTGATCACGTTACTTTTACAAATGCGTTAAATCATTAATCTTATAAATACATAAATTAAGCGAAGAAAATAAAACTAAAAAATAAGTAAAATCTCGATAAGGCATCTTTTAACGAGTGAGTAGTTAGTAGTTGTATGTAGTAACTAAGTAGTAGTAGTACCTTAACAATTATAGATTAGAGTATGGAGCACATTTGGCAGTTTTTTCGTAGGTATGCACTTCATGTGTACGTATGTGAAACAGCACAATTGGACATCAAGTAATTGTACCGACTTATATAGTTGGGTACTTATGTTGTTGCTCCCAGCTGTTGCAGTTTTGATGTTGCCAATGCTATACGAGCGAGCGCCTTAATTATCTGTAAGAACAATGGATTGCAGTGATTGCTTTACTTACTGCACAACATCAAAATCAGATACAGATACAATAAAAAAATTGTAAATGAATACCAATTGGCAACGAGCCTGCTACCATGACGATGAGTAGAATCACCAACTACCACAACTATTACAAATGCAACTATCCTGGTATTATTTAGTCTAAAAAAGGAATTAAAGAATCATGTATGTACGTTTCCATTTGGTTAGAAATGTTGTTTTTAAAGTTTTGTCTGCGGATATTGTTTAGCAACATTAACTGATTTCCTTTTTGCGCCAGGAGCAATAGTTTAAGTATAGCCATGTTGCTCTGATTTGGAAAACAATCGATAAACTAAACACATAAGTAAAAGTTTACACACAAACGTACGTTCATATTAGGGTGCTTTTTTAAATTAATTTCTATCCTGATATATTTAGATGACATTATATTATGATAACAATTAACTACTGGGAGATATTTCTACGATTAAAATGTTTCAACTCACAGTCTTCTCACGAAAATCTTTACGCAATACACCGAATGAAACACAATTAAATTTAACGTATGTACTTCGATTTCTTGTTAATATTTTAGTTTGAAATTAGAGAATGTAAGAAATTTTACTCAAATATATATTTCATATAACTAACAAAGGTAAATTCGGATATGGAAACTGTTATTCGGTCTATGCTCTAATTGCGTACATTATTAGCGATTTATTTATTGCGAGCAAATCTACGATAATTTTTAGATATTGGATATTTAAAGATATATTTATAAAATCAATATTATCTAAACAAACTCCATGAAAATGTTAACTGCCCTAGTGTGTTTTTAAACACTTAAATTTTTAACATACATAAATACGAAAACATTTTTGTACATGTATGTACATGGAAATACACGTGATTCAGCACCCACACTTTGTTGTCGTCTCGTTGTTGGATTTCGACGAAACAAAGATTCATATTGGAAGTAGTGAACAAAGTTTAGTAGAATCAGTTTACAATCCATATGTTCTTCCTTCTTTTTTATTTTTCTTGCAGCCACTGGATAATGCTCGCATCCAGCAACTATCCAGAGTAGAGTTTTTAAAGCGCCTAAAGTCAAATTGGTTTTTGTTGACAGAGTCAACTTAAATATGTTTGTACGGATGTTTGTTGATCGTCTCGTTGGCCTGAGGCATTTGGGCAATGTTAAAGCTATTAGCGTGTTTTGTTGTTAAATTTTCCAAGTTTGTATACATAATTGTACGTGTTGCAAAGCTAACGCTGACCGTGGGTTGGCTGAGAGATGCTTGTTCAGCGGTTGCAGTTGGTACAACATCGAGTATATTAACGTTTGTTTGTGTTATTGGCATTTCGAGGTTACTAATTGCGGTTAACAATACAAATTTAACAATATAATCATGGAACCCCAAATAAAAACAAGCCCCTTTATGTATGATAATATCCCTCCTTCTATCTCTTACGAATGAACGAACATAAAGTCAATTTTTCACGTGGTCAAAATTGATTTTAAACGTACATTTTGGCTGAATGTTTGTTTCATGTTGCCAGGATATGTGGGTGGAAAAGCTATTCGACAAATAGAGTCCAATCTGGAGTTCGAATCCAAATTTATTTTATTGAATTTCTGTAAATAAACTATGTACATACATATACCAAAATCAAACCTGGCATTCCCTTACAAATCCTTAAAGAAAACTGGAGGTGTCGTCTAATATCGTATCTAGAGCATTAGCACTCATGGTACCAATTATATCCAAGCAGCACGTACGCTGAACACCCTGTAGTAGTTTAATATTACACATTTGTCAAAAAAAGTCAACCATTAGAAAATTTTCTCCTCAGTTCTTTTACACAAGTATTGTTTTGGGAGCATTACAGCATCGTCTACCTAGCAGACAGGCATACGTCTTTTTTAGTTAAGGTCCTTAAGCGTGGTAAACAGAAATAAAGTGGCAAAATGGCACCCTGTAATTTACCTCGAAATCCGCGTTTTCTGATAACTATGTTGAACACCTCTGTCCCTTAGCCCGGTTAACATAAAACTGATGTAAGGATTGGATAAGATTATCGGTGTGCATGTTATTGAAGGCGCCTTCGATATCTATGTATGCCGCCAGTGTAACCGTCCAATAGCGGTTCATCTATGGTACACGATAAATAAGGTGGGGAAAACAGAGTTTATTAGGAGTCTCCTGCATATTCTTCAGAATTTTGCCTATATTATAAATCCCGATTGGACATGCGTTTTGCATAGAATTTTTTTATCTTCTTTATATCATTTACTTTTCTACCTGTTCACAGAAAGTTTCCAGAAGTCTCGTTTGACTTTTAAAAAGATTTTTGTATTCATCAAGTTTAACACAATACTTAACCCAGTATACGGTGGTCTTTTTACCCGGCTCAATAGTTTGCGAAGTCTTTCCAAGGTTCCAGAACTGTCCTGTTATCCAGGGTTTCTGCTAGGCAGATATCCGCTCTTGCAGGGAGCAGCTGCCCTCGAAAGATTAAACCAGGGTACTTGTTAAAGCTTCTAATTTACCATTTACTAATCAAAATATATATACAAATTTAATTAATTTTCTTTGGCGCTATTACAATATAGAACAAAAATAACTAGCAATTACTCAATTTTGCACCAAACAAAATCTTTAGGGTACCTATGTTTAATCCTTTCCCAAATAATTTTATTACGTTCACAATTTTTTACACCAATTTTCCAAATTGGATGAACTTAATCGACATTGTTTTAACGGCCTCCTACTATTCACCACTAATTATTAAAAACATTGAGCTTCGGACTTTGCATAAATAATAAAATTTTCAAAAATGTATCTGCATTTAAAATACATCGAAACCTAAACTTGTAAATTGTATTATTACAAATTCATGTCAATTTTATTGTGAATGGCTTACCACGGAAGGTTTTTGCACCATAATAACCCGAAAAATAGCTTTTTGTTATTAGAACACTACTTGTTATGACGTAGTTAAAGGACATTTGGCATTATTTGAACATAGATAAAACTATATGAACGAGTAATTAAGTTTTGTTTATTTTTATGAGTTGTATTTAGTATTTAAATGAAAAACCACACAATATTATATTTTTGAAATATGACGGTTATGAGTAAAGAGTAATTTTAAACGGTTACTAATATTAAAAAATTGTTTAAGAAATTTCTAAAATTAAAAAAAATAATTTTAAAAATATATTTTTAAAGTTGGTCCAATTCACGAACGGTAATCTACGATTTGACCTACCCAGCAAAATTTTCATTAATTTCGGTAATGGGTAGTAGTTATTTTCTAAGTGACAAAGTACTTTTTTGATCTCAAAGTACTTAGGTTATGTTGATAGGAAATACACTAAGGCCACAATCGGCCTGCTGTGCGCTCCTTATCATGAAAAAAAGAACTGAATGAATTATTTTTCAGTGTTCAGTAACTCAGTTTCCTGAACGTAATTTCTAAGAATCTTCCAATCAGTTTTAGTCAGGAATGTTATTTCCGGAATAACATCACTTCCAAGATACTTGGATCTAACTTCGACGAATGCTTTGCAGTGGCAAAGAAAGTGCTCCAGAGTTTCAGTGTCCTCTCCACATGCTCTACATAGGCCTGAATTCGCATGTCCAATTTTGCATAAATGCGCTCGTAATCCTGTGTGTTCACTCAGAATACGTACTATCATGCAAACTTCAGACTGGCTTATTTTGAGCAGATTTTTCGACTTGCTTTCATCAGAGTCACCCCATAGGTTTTTCATGGTTCTACCCAATGTTTCATTATTCCAAGAGGTCTTATTGGATTCTCTCACCCATTTTGGTTTAGCTTTTTGGCGTCGAAAGCTATTACATTCGATCTTTCGTTACCGACTACTTCCGAGTGGGCTGGTACCAATATCTCCTCTGTGAGAGTATTCAGTTAAAGCTTTCCAAAGTACTAAAATATTTTTTTAGTAAAAGTTTGTAATATCTTAAATATATTTATACATTTTTAAATTAGAATAGGCGTTATATGTTGATATGGTGTCATCCTTCAATGTTAACATCTTTGATATAATTTGATGAAGTTTGCTAAAATGTTATATATAAAGCGGTCATGGCGCTGTTTTAAAGTCTCGAAAAGGGACAAAAATTGCGTTTTCTCAAAACTGTGGACAAATATCTCAGATTCCAGATGTGATGAAGAAAATATGAAGTAAGATTCGAACTCACCACTGTTTAATCTTATAATAGCGTCTAACTTAGTCTCAATGTTTCGACTATTTTAACATATTGTCTAATAACATTGAAGAGAATTCCAAAACAATATAACTAATTAGCTGTTTTCTACAACTTTTATTTGATACATTTTCGAGAATAAGGGTCAAAAAATTGAAAAAAGTATTTTTAATTTTAAATAAACCTTTATCCCCATATTCTAAATCTCCTTTTATTTCGAAACGATGTGTTGAAAGTTCCCATACAAAAACAAGTTAGAGTGCTATATTCGGCTGTGCCGAATCTTAAATACCCTCCACCAGCTACTTCTATGTTATTACTTTTCTTATTGATCAAATATTTGTAGAAATAAGTTTTCTCATGTCTTTAATAGAAAAAATCCCAAAAGTTAAATCTATTACAATTCCAAAATTTATTGAACATTATTAATTTAGTAATTTGCATGTATGTGTGTGAAAGATTTAGAGATTTTCAAAATACAAATACATATATAATTTTGTTCTGCACGAAATTTTGTTCAACACAAATTGATAATGCTCTTTGAATACGGTTAAAGCGCTTTTAGGGGCTGGACCTAGTATAGGAGAAATAGAAGTATACAAAATTTATATTTTTGCCAAATTATGTATCAATAGCTTTCTTTGGTAATATGTAATGTGCGTTTAAGAGATTTTCGTAAAAGAACTTTGTATAGGAGCAATGACCAATTATGGACCGATCGGAAAAGATTTTGTGGTAATATTTCTTTATGTGAGAACAATGCTTGCACCAAATTTTATATGGATATCTTAATTTAGTAATGAGTTATGCACGTTTAAGTGATTTTCGGGAGGGGACCTTGTATGGGAGCTATGACCAATTATGGACCCATCCAAAAAATTTTTCCTCTGAATAAACTCTATTGTCATAAAATTTTAATTTCAAAGAATTTGGTGAAGATATCGACATTACAACGGAAGTTATTAACAAAAAACCAAATTTCCGGGAATATGTACTTTTGTATGGGAGGTATATGAAATTGTGGACCGATTCTGGCGTTTTTACGCAGAGATTAAGCTCTTGTGTGGAAACGAATGTATGCCAATTTTTATGGAATTATCTTGCATAGTTTTCGAGAAAATTACATAGTTTTCGAGAAAATTACATCAGAATGTGTAAAAAATGCACATTTTTTTCGAGGTTGTTTCAAATTTTGATTCATAACTTTTATCGATGTGAACCGATTTTGCCCATTTATCGAAACCAAGGTACAATTTAACATAAATGCTTTGTAACAAAAAATAAATCACATTTTATGAGTATAAAATGTGATTTATTTTTTGTAACAAAGCATTTATGTTAAATTGTACCTTGGTTTCGATATATTTAAACTAATTTTCTGAGAAAGGCTTCATACATTTGTATATGTATGGAATCTATGTAAAATAAATGACGGACCACTTTTAAATGGTTTTGTCATTGGACCAAAGAGCATACGTGCCAAATATCATCAAATTGTTTTGAAAATTTCAACCTGTGCCAGACGGTCAAACTTAGTTAAGAATCAAATTGATTCTTAACCGATTAGTATACTCAAACGTAGTATAGTGGTGTAGGGTAAAACATTAAGTTCCTTGGCATTAAGATAAAACTTGCTAAAAATTATCTTAAAATGTTTGTAAATAGATCAATTATGTAATATCTCTATCCTTCAAATATTTCTGAATGCAAAAATTACATTAAAACTCTATTAATTACACTAATTGCTCATGATATAAAACCTATATAGGTTTTTAGAATTAAAAGTTTATTTTTTCAAGTTTTAGTTTTTTTATATAAACAATTTTATTTGTCTTCCTCAAAACACTTTAAAAATGGTTTTCATGATTGGAAATATATAAATTTTGTAAATTTATACAGATTCATATTTTATTGTAAATATTTTAAGTATAATGAAATATATTTTAAAATACACAAAATACACAAATTGGGTTTTAATAAATAATATTTCAGTTGTAAATACCAATAATTTCAATCCAGGTTATAGAATAATAAACAAAAATAGCTGTGTACACCATATATTCAATAATAGTAACCGAATTTTATAATAATTACAATCGAATTAGGGAATATTTGTGAGAACCGACTAAATTCGGTTATCACAACGAATCTGTTTTCTCTGTGTAGATGTCAGGTTTATAACTCATACTTCCAAGGTTTTTTCGGATAAAATATAAATGATAATGTTTGAAATGATTTGAGAGATATATTCAAATCTGTAAGTTTGTAATTTTGAAACAAATTTTCTATAATATTTTCGAAATTTATGTATTTTTTATTTAAAATAAAACGTGACAACAAAGTTACACACAGAAAAAAGATCGATTGGAAATCGGTTACTATTATAAATATTTAGTTAAATTAACTAAAATTGTATCGCTGTTATTAAAAATCTGTAAAAATAACTAATTTTTTATATTGCTTACTAAAAAACCATAATTATAATCGAATTGCGGTTTTAACAATTTCTATATTAATATTTTGAACTGAATTGTATAGGTTATTAATTTTTTTTGTGAATTCAGTCAATGAAGCCGACTTTTATTTAGGATTAAAACGTAGGAACAAAAATATTGAGCACTGCAATCAATTATCAATTGAAAAATATATTTAAAATTTAATTACGGTTAAAGGAACTAAATTCGATGTTCGTAACCGATTAAGAAGTAATAGTAGTTGACGTATACAAAAATAAATAAAATAAAATGAATTTATAATTAAAAAAAATCGAATAACGCTTGAGGATTACTTTATGCGAAAAAATCGGATTAAAAAGGTAATGTTTAATATATGTTATATCTTATAATTTATTTCGTGTTATTTTTTCATTAGTGTTAATAATTTTGCAGCTGCGGAAAGGCGTGTAAGGTAAGTAGTACCTTATAGACATGTTGGACAGGATGAAGAACAAAATCTCTGGCACATAAACATAGCGTTTACCACCAAATTATCAGAACTAAAGGGCAAAAGTAGTATTTTTATTTAAATAAGTTTTGCACGTTTATATAAATTCATATATTTTGTAAATATTTTAAATAAAATTAAATATATTTTAAAATACACAAAATCCACAAATTGGTATTTAATAAATAATATTTCAGTTGAATATACCAATAATTTCAATCCACATTACCGAATAATAAACAAAAATAGTTGTGTACACAATATATTCAGTAGTAGTAACGGAATTTTTCAATAATTACAATCGAATTTTGATATAGTTGTGAGAACCGGCTGAATTCGATTGGAAACAAATTCAGTTATCACAACGAATCAGTTTTTTTTGTGTACTAAAAATTTGGTAAAATAAAAAGAATTAACACCTGAAGCTTGATAAAAACTAAAACCTCATTATTCTATATAGGAAAAAATAAAATTTGTTAGTTAACCATCATACATAGCTTTTTCCAAAATTATATGGTTCATTCAATGAGCAAACAAAAGATATTAAATTATAAAATATCGTTGCAAAAACCCTAAAAATGCTAAATAAAATGTCAAATGCTAAGTTAAAATTTTACAGCTAAATCAAAATAAACAAGTAAGAAAGTATAGTCGGGCGTGGCAGACTATATGATACCCTACACCAGTTATGAATATTAAATGTGATTTAATTTTCATAACAAAGAATTTACCTTTAATATTCCCTTGTTCCGATACATTTAAGCAATTTATGGATAAACTAATTTTCTGAAAGAGGCTTTTTATGGAGGCTAGGGGAAAATATGGACCAAGCCGGATAAAATTTTGTGAATATATTTATATTTACATAATATTTTATTGTGTTGAATTTCATCGCGATATTTGTGATTATAAGTTAATTTGAGACATTCAAGTAATTTTCTGAAGGGGACTTTGTATGGGAGCCAGTGTCAAATGGGGGCCGATCTTTGTGAAATTTGGCAGGGTCATCAAGACTTCTATAGAACTTAGTTGTGCAAATGAAATAATGTACCGATTTTAACCATTTTCAATAGGCTTCGTCCTTGGGTCAAATTTCATCCATTTATCTTGAAAATGTATATTGGGTTTGTGCTGATATTTGTAACAAACAAAAATATTCATCCTATACCCACCTTAAAGTATATCAATCGGCTTAAAATCATTTTCTGAGTCGATTAAGCTATGCCCGTCCGTCCGTCCGTCCGTCTGGCTGGTTGTCCATGTAAACCTTGTGCGCAAGGTACAGGGCGCAATTTTCAAGATAATTGGATCAAATTTGGCACACACGCTTCTGTTGGCCAAAGGACGAAGCCTATTGAAAATGGTTAAAATCGGTCCAATATAAGGCCTTTTGGCTTATAATTAACTTAAATGATCTATTATATTAACAAAAGTCGACAAAAAAATGAAAATGACTTAAAGGTCAAAATTCACTTACAAACACTAATAACACTTTTAAATTCTACATAAATAATATTGAAGAAGACTTAACTCTCCCTACCAACATTTTTAAGGATAAGGCCATATTTTGCCCTACTCCCCTTTGAGCCCTCTTGTAAAAAATATTTTTTTTTGCCAAAAAAAAGTAAAAATATTCCGAAATAAAGTTAAAGAACAAACCAAATGCTTTATTAAATAATCCCCATTTTATGCTGACTGATTATGTGAATAATAATTATAAAATTTAACTAAAATAGAATTTTTAGTGGATTAGAGGGATATATTATAGAAATTGGTGACACATTTTTTGGTTTGTCCAATTCAGAATTTTTTAGATTTTTAAATTTTATTAACAGTCGTTTTAAGTATCTAATGGGGTATTCAATTATTCGGGTTTTTTTCTTACTCGGTTTATTCGACAAATAATTATTTGAGGTTTTACGTTAGCCGGTTAATAATCGGATAATTAAGAATTATTCGGTTATTCGAATAAAAGGAAAATAGATGTTATTATTGCTTTTAACAATGATTTTCTTCATATACACCCTGTAACAATTTTGAAAAAAGCATTCACACATGCAAAAGTTGATAAGCATGTAAAAATAGATTCCATTTATAGAATTGCGTACTCCGATTTGTATGTCCTTATAAAAGGATTTCAAAGTTTAAACGACTACAAACGAATATTTAAAATATTTATGTGTATTTTATAATGCTGAAATCTTATTAGAAATATTTAAGAACACAACAATGTTCCCCCAAAAAAAACTGGTTGGGAAAATAAAAGCGATATAATTATTTCCATGAAAATCATCCAATAAATTTTCCTTATTATAGAAAATTGATTTAGAAATTAAGAAAAGAAGAAAATTTATTATAAAAATATTAAATTTTGTAGAAAATACATAGTATTTTTACTGCTAAATAGTGAGACCTTTGCGACCCATTTTGTAATATGTTTTGAAACCCATTTTGTAATATGTTTTCCAATCGTTTGAGAGGTATTCCTAAAAAAGTGGTCTTCCTTAATATACACCTGTATAGGTTAATTAGGAGATTTTTGGTAATAACATACACATAGATACATATTCTTTAATATAACTTCTAAATTAAGAAATTATAAAAACTTTTCTAGTTATCTAAAAAGCAAAAATAATTTAACTTGAACTTTTGCACGATCTCAATACCAACAAATAATGTTTTTAGTGCTGCAATAAAAGATTTGTTTAATAAATTTTAAATGAAAAAATATACGCCGAATATATTAAAAAAAGCATAAATAATTTTATTGTCAAATGCTGAGGTCAAAAAAGTGAACAATATGTGAACAAGTGCAATTGGACACAATGAATGTTAAAAGTTTTGTTTTTTTTCTTTGTAGCATTCATTCCAGTTGATCTCTAGCGCAATCTTAAATTTAAATACGTATTAAAAAAATACAATAAAATCAGTATATATCGACCGATTGATCTTGTCGTCGATTTATTGATTGAGGTCTCAGGTGTAATCGATAAGAATTTTAGTGTTTTTGTTTGTTAAAACAGTTTCTTACTTTTTGTATTTGATATTCTTGCTGCTACAGTATCTTTGTGTATTTATCTCGTTAGCGAACTAAACAAAGAACAGGTATTTCCTCTCTATCCTCTAATCGGTCCACAAACCAACGCGTTTTTTGCCATTTCAGTTGTTGTGGTCTTTTTTACTTCATACATATCGGTCATATGTTTATTTTATTTTCATCTCCTTTTGCTTTTACGAGTAGTTAGAGAACACAATGTTCTTTGGTTAGATCTTGGCAAAGTTATAGAGTTGCTGCTGTGTCATGTTGGTGGCAGTGTTACACTTTTTTCTATTTGCGGACATTGGAAAAGGCTCACCATGCAATACAGTAGCTGATATTCAAGCATCATCTAGTTAAGCTAACAACAGATTCTAACTACATACATACATACATACATACATACATACATACATACATACATACATACATGTATTATTTTTTCATTATTATTTTTACATAAATGCATTCGTATAAATAGAAATACATACGTATGTATGTATTTATGTATCTATGTGTATATCTGAACGTATGTAGGTAGATACATAATATACAATTACCGAAGCACCATCCATATCCATATAGCAACTAAACGACCAAACATTAATGCTAACATATGACATTGTACATGACATTATCCAATCTAGTTGATCTTGTTAAATTAAAGAGATGCATAAATTTCGTAACCACTGACAGATAGATACTGGCAAAAAATAACAATAACCAAAACAAAAACAACATTGATTTTCTATGGTAATAAATGTAATCTATCAACTAAATATCAAAATGATCTTACTGAACAAACGAATTTATATTCCACTGTTGTATTTATAAACTCAATACATACATAAATATTTGCATATTGATAAATATTTGTCGGGCCAATATTAAACTTTCTTCCTAAATATTCTAAAAATTAGGAATTTCAATAAAAAAATTAAAAATGTACATGAAAACTATTCTGCGCTACATCTGATGAGCAGTACAATGTAAATTCAATTTACCTAGTAATTAGTAACACGCCTGCTACGAAAATTTAAAATTTTTGAAGAATTGGCAGCTAATCGTACTGATTTTAATTATATTAAATGTGAATTTTTCTCTGATTATGTTCACTAACTTATAAAATTTTATTTACAGTTATGACAAGTGACCCTAGCGAAACATTTGACAAATATTTCACTATGGGCATGATTCTGAGATAAAACTATAACAACGTATAGTGCAGTGCGTATATCCGCACTAAAGAAAAACTATCACAAAGCCGTCGTTAGCGTTTTAAATATTGAGAAATAGGATTATTAAAAAAATAGTTTGAACAAAATATAAATAGGACATAAAGTAAAAAGCAGGACAAAAAACAAAACAAATAAAACTGTAAAAATAATGAAAATTTTATGCTGAGTTCGTGTTCTGAAGCAGTAAAAAATAGCGAACAAACTTTCCATAAAGCGAACCGAAGATTTATTGCAATTAATTTTTATTAATGAAGAATAGTTACATTGGATTCTTAAAAAATACTTTAAGTATTGGTGTCCTATATAGCAGCAAAACTACATTGATATTATGCCGACAAAGCCAATACCACAGCAAGTTCTGACATTCGCTTGCTGAAATATTTAAATTCTAAAACCTCGCAGATATGATGTTTAGGATTTAGTTTACAAAAAGGACACCATATTTTAAATATAAGTTAAAAATAATCACTAATTGCTCAGTCCATAAGTGTGTTTTGCGAAAGTCATTACTATGTATACTGAATTTGTGCTTAAGTCTAAGAAATCGCCAAATTGTAAACTGTGATTACAAGTTATATTTAAACATCCAAGTACAAACTACATAGTACAGAGTAAGAGGAAGAGCATATTTTATTTCAATTTAATAAAAAATATAAGATATGAATAGTTTGGAGTGGCTGTTGAGACATTCAATCAATGAAAGTAGCATGTGGGAGTCAACCATTAAAAATTTTTGGCTACAACAGAAAAAAAGGTGGGTAAGAAACAAAGTTAAATTGATTTCAACTCCAAATGTTACATTCATGCCTACATTCATTCAGTCATTTACTTACTTTATCATTCTCAGTCATTGCCGGTATTCGGGTGTGGTAGCCACACAGTAATGTCATGATGCATCTTTTTAATTTGGGGTGTGAAATTAAAACTTAGCAATCGAAGCAGTAGTGAAAACACAATTGAAATATGTTCGTTAGGGTTATAACTTTTATACAATTTGTGAAAATTTTAAATAGTATATCTCGATCGTTTTAAAAGTTTCCGCAGCAAATATTTTAATGTTTTCAATATTTACTCTAAACAAAGTATAAATTTGTTTAATAAAATATAGGAAATTGTTAGTTTACCCCCTTCAAAATTCTATTCATCAAAATTCCCTTCGTCTAAAATCTATGAGCTGAGAACCTCATAATCGACGCATATGAAATTTGGTTAATGATCTTATATTGTCCTAGGGACGAATTAAAAATGGTTAACATCGGTGCATTATTTCACCATACAATTGAACTTGCCGAAAACTAAATCACATTTTATTGTTGTAACATGTGTAGGTTTTTATATAGTGGCGTCGCCGGACTATAATTTCTTACTTGTTTTTTATTATGTTCAAAAAAGTTTTTGTGTATTACAGTAGGACCTTGATTATCCGTGATTCGATTATCCGGCAACATCAATTATCCGTGATGGAAAAACACTTTTTTTTGGCATCGACTTAATTTTAATTTGGATTGACTTAAATTTTTCAGCATCGTTTAACCGTGATTACCTCTATTATCCGTAATTATAAGTAAAACTCTGTTATTTTTTTAACAATCATGAACAATTAGAACAAATCAAAAAGGGGAATTCCCCTAAAACGAAAATACTAAATTTGAAAATAAGAGACAAACAACATCAAACGATTATTTTTAGAAATTATATAACATGAAATCCTTAACTACTGTTTACTGTTTTCTAACAATTTTTTTTCTATATTTTTGAATCATTTATGAATATAAAATCCTTTAATTATTTCATTTTTATATAAATATGTTCATATTCATTTATTAATTAATAAAAATATCTAATAACCGGGAAAATCGATTATACAAAATGTTTCCGGTCCCGACCATCACGGAATAGTGGTGTAGGGTATAAAAATACAGAAACACAATAAAATTAAAATTAATTTTTTTCTTTGATATTTTTTATTGAAGTTTTATTAAATGAAATCATGTTTTGATTTTAAATTGAATAGTGTGCAAATAATTTTTTGGATTTTAGAAAGTTGGGGTTTTCTGTGATATGGAACACGATTCATCAATATTACATGCTACAAGTTCAATACATATCACAATACAGCAAATATCACGATAAATATTGAACGTGTGACACTGCCCTTATAAATAAAGGTTCAAAAAACTTATAATATTTGTAAGAATATTATAAACACACTTTTTAATTGACTTTCTGTTAATAAGCTTAAAAAATTATAGGAAATATGAATTTACCGAATTTTGCCCAATTTTACTTTCTAAAGTTTACAGAAATGATATAATAGAAGAAACCAAACGGGGAAACCCTATTGTATATGTTTTACAAAACAAAATGTATGTGTTTGTATAAAGTAATATACATTATGCCTACGTTAATCTATATATTTAGAAAAAACTTTTAAAATACATATATTAAAAATCTGGAAAAATTATATGTTTTTACAAGCTAAGATCATATGGATCTCTTTATTTGTAGCATATTTTTTGTTTTAAATAGCAAACATTTCGGAATCATGTCCGAAAAAATTATTCCAGATTTGATTTATAAAAGTCCAGGCTTGCGGGCGTAAAATAAAATATTACTATAAATTGTGAAATAATCATAAGTAAAATAATGGGGCTCTGAAATTTCGTATGAGTCTTTTGAAATGCTTCATAAGTTTAAAAACAAAGTTTCAAATTTATCGGACCACATATGATCCTAGCTCTCTCAAAAGTAGGCCAGAAAACTTGAAAATTAACCCTATATAGCCATAAAATTCCACACAAACTAGTTTAATAAAAAAGTATGAATTTATAGTCGGACATTGCCGACCATATGATACCCTACACCAGTCAGTATGTTAAAATTTTGATTTTTTTTAATAAAGCATTTAATTTGTTTTATTGTGGAATATTTTTACTTATTGTTGACAAAAAACAAGATTTTCTACAAGAGGGCTCATAGAGGAGAAGGGGTAAATATGGGTCTATCCTTATGAATTTTGGTAGATGAATTTACGTCTACTACAAAGTCATTTATGTAGATTTTAATCGTTTTATAAGTAATTATAAGTTAATTTTGACCTTCAAGTCATTTTCTGAAGGGGAGTCTGTATGGGGGATAGGGTCAAATGAGGCCCAATCACAATAAAAATTAGTATTGTCATTTATTATTCTATAAAACTAATTTTTGCTGATTTTTGTTGACATTATAAAACATTTAACGTACTTAAGAGCTTAAAGTCCCGATTCGGGGGTACGGTTGTATGGGGCTAGGAGAAATAATAGACTGATTTCAACCATTTTCAATAGCGATCGTCCTTGAACCAAAAAAAGAGTATGTGCTAAATTTCATCAAATTATCTTGAAAATTGCGACCTGTTGCGTGCGCACAAGGTTTACAAGGACATTCCATTTTACATTCCATTTTACATAAAATTAATTTGTTTAACAAACTTTTGTTTTTATACCCTTCACCTTTGTGAGAAGAGTATATATAAGTTTGTCATTCCGTTTGTAATTTCTATTATATAATTTTCCGACCCTATAAAGTGTATATATTCTGGATCCTTATAGATAGGGGAGTCGATAAAGTCTCGTCCGTCTGTCTGTCTGTTAAAATCAGTTTTTAGAGGACCCCAGATATCGGCGAGATCCAAATCTTCAATAATTCTGTTAGGCATGCTTTCGATAAATTGATTAAATATTTTGGAATAATATTTAACATAAAAGTTTCTTTATAAAAAGTAAAAATTTTAAAAATATACTCATGGTGTAGGGTATTATATGGTCGGCCATGCCCGACTATACTTTCCTACTTGTTTTTTGTTTCGTTTAGCGTTGTTGTTGTTCATTTTGTTTTTTGTTTTTGGTGTAATAATAATAATCAGTGTTGCCAACTTAGTGCTTTTAGCACTATTTGCGGTGCTTTTTGGTGTGCCAAACGCGGAAAATTTTGCTCATGGTGCCTTTCTTCAAAAAGGCACTAAAGTGGTGCTTTCTAATTTTATGACAGTGCATTTAGTGCTTTTTATACCCAACATATACCCAAGATGAGTGGGGTATATTGATTTTGTCACTCCGTTTGTAACACATTGGTCGTATATATTTTGGGTCCTTATTAAATTCTAAGGCGATCTAACCATGTCCATCCGTCTGTCTGTTGAAAGTACGATAGGGTTAGAACGTAAAGAGCAAACGAGTTAAATTTTTCCACAAATTTTTATATGCATCAAAATTTCTCTACCAAATGACATTAATACTCATTACCGACTTAAAAATATTC
This sequence comes from Lucilia cuprina, assembly GCF_022045245.1. Classification (NCBI taxonomy): domain Eukaryota; kingdom Metazoa; phylum Arthropoda; class Insecta; order Diptera; family Calliphoridae; genus Lucilia; species Lucilia cuprina. The sequence continues at coordinate 21,454,192 of NC_060954.1, forward strand.
GACATAAATATGTTTTATATAAGCCAAAATCTCTCTAGCAAATTTTACGGCAATCGGTCCATAATTGACCCTACCCCCACATATGGTCACCTTCAAAAATTGATTTTAACGCTCATTACTGACTTAAAAATACGTGTTTAGCGGAGAAATTCGAAATAAACTACTTTTATACAAATGTAATCTTCCTACCGAATTTAATTCGGATTTATCGGTAACGTACCCTACCCCCTATTAAGGTCCCTTAAAAATATGAGTACAGCGATGAAAATTGACAAAATAAGTTTTATATAATTTTTTTACACAATTGAATCTATCCCTCATATATAAAGCCTCCATGATTACTTCATCGTTGTACTCGCAATAAAAAGATTTTTTATTATAATTCTTTATGCCGAATTTTATGACGATTGGTCTATAACTGACCAACAAAACAAAATCTATGTACAAAATGTACAAAAGCAAATATTCTTCAAAAACAAAAAAAAACAAAATATTCAAAATACTTTAAAATAAGTTATGTTATTCACTATCAGTGAAATTAACAATTTTTCCAGAACTCAAAAAACTTAAAAATAATATATATATATAGATTTTGCAAAAAAAATATATTTCATAAGTTTTGTAAAATTTTACAATTTGGGTGTGGGTACATCGGTTGGCCAGTTGGTAGTGTGCCTGTCAGTTTGAATGTTTAATGACATTTTACTATTTTTAAAATTCTCATCTTATTTATCTAATATTCGTCAAACATTAGTTTTAGTTCTTACGTTACTAAAAATCTAACTCACACCGGTGAAAGACTTTAGTATGACGCATGTTTTGTTTTGCAGCCCAATGTTCTAAAAAACGAATTTTGGAGTCTTGTACGAAATGAGCGAAATAATGTGCAATTTTTATTAAAATAAACAATATTTGACTGAAAAACGTTAGTGCTTTTTTACCCATTTTCAGTTAGAAAATTACGCATTTTTACCCCTTTTTAATTTTTTTGCGCGCGTTTTGCTTGACCAATGTTGGCAACACTGATAATAATGTAGTCAGGAAAAAATTTATAAAACTAATATGTTTGAAATACACTATGGTGATGGGTATATAAAATTCGGCACAGCTGAACATATCACTCTTACTTGTTCTTTATAAGAAAGAACATAAAAATTACTTCCTCAAAAATGACTTCAGAATTTGGCATCAAATAACATCTCTTATGACAAGCCTGTGCTAAAATAATTATTTCTTCAGATCTTTTTTCAGTACTTCCATTTAGTAAAATCTACTTTTTTTCCTTATTTTCTTTTTTTGCCAGAAACTTAAGCGCCAAATGTATGAAAACATCCTAATAAACATTCAACTTTGACAGATTGACGACTAATAATGGATTCCCACCTGATTACAATATTTTGCACTAGCCTATTTCAAAATATTACCTATTATTTGCCATCATTCCATCTATAGTGTAATATAGCGATTTTGTTTATAGTTTGTCATAACTAAACAGTGTAAATCATATTCGGAGCGTAAAAACTATTCATCGAGCACAGTGCACAGTGTCAGATTTTGCCATTTTAGGGGGACTAAACTCTGTATTTCAAAAACTATTAATGATAAAGCCACGAATTTTTGAACTTGGTATTATCATGAAAAGACACACCTTTTTAGAAAAATTGGGCGAAATCGGACAACTGACACGCCCACCTCCCATGTAACAGTAAGAATAAATATGCTAAGATTGCCCCAAGGAAAGATTGAAAGTTATGGCAAACCCATTAGGATAAACCCATATTTAAAAATACTCGGGCCTTACTACACTGAAAAAAATTTATAGCTGGTCAAAAAATATATTTTTATTTTTTATTAATTTAATATTTTTTACAGAATAACACAATAGTAGGTAAGTACATAAACATTTAATTTACATTATTTATTCCAAATCAGAGCCATCAGGGTCGTCATTATAAATATCCTGCTCTTTAAGTAATGCCAAACATCGAAAATTTGTTGATTCGACATTTGCGAGTTCATGATGAACTTTTGAAAAAATGTGTATGGGGTATGCAAAAAGATGCAAAAAATATTTTGTAATCCCAATAGGTTATATATCAATTTATCATATAGTGCCAAAAGAACCTTGGAATCAAATGGTATTCTATGTTTTTGATTCCATTAAATATTTGCTAATTTCAAAACTTACTTACAATAAAATGTCTTACTTTAAACGGCACAGAAAAATGTGTCCTCACTTATTTTTCAAAAAGCTTTATTACTATTAATAAATAAATGGAAAAATATACATAAACAAAAAAGTTATAATGATTCAAAGTTATTGAATACTCGGCAGATAAAAATAAGATTTTTATTTTTTGTAATATACACGACATTCAGAATACCGTTACCTTGTTTTGGTTTACATTCCTTCACTTTCTTAAGCATTTATTTATTATTTGGACAGTTGTTTGTCGTACTGCATTTAAACACAATCAAAAAACACACAAAAAATGAGTTTAGTCCCCCTAAATTTGCAAAATCTGACACTGTGCGGTGACAGTATTTAGAAGTTGCCGCATTAAACATATGCAATATGTAGGTAAACGCGACACAAATTTGTCAAAAGTTCTATAACTTCAAAATTAATTCGATTTTATTAATCTATATATATAAAAGAGAAGCGTTACTGACTGACTAATTCATCATCGCACAGCCCAAACGGCTAGAATCATGAAATTTTGTTAGTAAATGTGTTTTGGTTATGTAGTGGATCTAAGGAGGGATTTTTGGAAATTTGTACATTTACGGGTAAAAAGGGGGAAAACGGGTAAAACAGGTTTTCTTAATAATAATACTCAATATTAGTGTTACAAGAAAAAATTTAAATGTACCTGTATCTACTCTTAAAATAAGCAGATGGGTGTCTGCACCTTTTTTGAAATTCGTACTTTTAAGGGGTAAAAATGTGTAACAAAGGTGATTTTGGTACCTTTTTTGGCCCTTTATTACTTTTGAAATAATTAACATAATCAAACTTTTATAAAAATTTTAGATACATCTCCCAAAATTATAAGACACCTGTTTCGTACTTTTTTTTATTAAAGGATGATGTATAAGAGGCAATTTATGGTACTTTTTTCAAATATTACTTTCAAAATTTTCTATAATGTGGAAGCTAAATGAATGAAACTAAAAATGCGAGCTTCTTACTGAATGCGAATTTAATCACGTGATAGTGAACGTATAAAACTGAAACATTTAAAAAAATGTTTAATCAAATTTAATGTTCTATAAAAGTAAACAAAATTTTTAATGTATTTAATTTAAGTTAGGGTAGCGAAGCACCTAGGGTGTGTTAGTATATTTATAAAAGTGATTAATTTTTATAAAATTAAATTAAAAAATAAAAGGAAAAAAATTTTGTTTGCTTTTTTTCTGACTGGCAGCCACCGAACGTATTAAAAATAACAGGTGTCAGAAAATATTTCTGGCTTAGACATTACCAGCTGTTTATGTTTTTTTTTCAAAATAAAAACTTTTATATTGTTTTTGACTTTTCCGTTTTTACGAAAAATAGCGCACACGATATTTTCGGTCTCTTTTAATCTCCTACTAGTTCTGTAATTCTGTTTTAATTTAGATATCTAAAATTCCCCATATTGCAATTTTTTTACTATAGACTGGTTCACACTGGGAAACTTTAGTTGAGAAACTTTTTATTTTCTTCCTCTTTCTTTCACACACAAAAATCAAATGTTTCGCAAAAGAAGTTTTCTAGTGTGAACCAGGTCGATATTTCCTGGAATAATAAATAAATAATTAAAAATCTGAAACTTTAATAAAAAATAATAAAAGCTTAAACTCAATGTAAAACCCTTTAATTAAATAAATTAATAATTATTCTTCTAATTTAAATATATTTTTTTCTTTCAGGTAAGATAAACAACAATTTAATACATAAAATGTTTAGAAATGTCATCAATTAAAATAACAGTAAGTAGTTTCAACTATAAAAGAGTTCCTTTCATATTATCTTTTACGACATAGAATATTATTGCAACATCCAGAAGAAAACAACTTCATGGGAGAAAAATTTCCGAGATAAAACCCATTATGTTACTAACTCTAGTGTTTAGTCATATACAGTTGATTTTGGACTAAAACATCACATTCCCTTTTTTAATTGTTTGAACTCTTTTAAGCCATTAAATTACGTAAAAAACACAGAGTTTTTTTGAGAAACTAAAAATTTTAAATTAAATTAAAATTTATAAATGAAAGATAATTTGTATCTTAAAAAATAGAAGAAGAGTATTATCATTTAAGCCGTCTTCACACGAGCACACAAACAATATGATCTGTCAAAATTTTGTATAGAAGAGTACGGATGAGAAAATTTGGTCCCTACCATTTTTTGAATTGATTCAAAAAAAACAAGCAAGTCGCATTAGATCATGGACGTATTTTAATGTTAACACATAAAATAGTGAAACAGCTGTTTCCACCTTACTTTGTTATTGTTTTATACCAACCATGTAAGCACAAAAAATATAAATCATATGACTTTTATTCCCTTTTTGTTTAACAGATGGAATTTAATTTTACTCTTTCATTAGACTTTACCCAAGTGTGCCCCTCATGGACCCAAGTGTGCCCCTAATGCGAACTGCAATGGACAGCCTGCGTATTTTCTCTCAAAGTGTGCGTTTACAGGATCACATCTCCTTGGTATAATGTGAACTGCCTTTTATTTACATTAAATTTAAAAAAAATACAAGTTGTATGAATATTTTCGAGGAGAAAAAATCGCATTTTGTTCACCTTAAAACTTTTGGTAATTTTAGATTCTAAGAAACAGTAAAATTTCATAAAACAATTTAAGTAATTTTTCTTAAAACAATGTTTTTTGAGTTATGTTAGTCTTTCAGAAAATGAGTGATATGTATATTTATATAAGTATACATATGTATGTGTAATTATATCGGTTTGTATTAATGTCAGTAATTAAGAGTTAAATGAAAACAACATCTAAATTTTAAATCGATTTTTTTTTGTTTTAGTTTAACTACTGTCGTTATTATTATTGTATTTGCTGTTCGGCTTAAAAGCATCAAGAATAAAGTTTAAAAAATAGAAAAGAGATCATGTGCGCAATGGTGCTAGGTTTCAGCAGCTATGATATAAACACTTGTAACATAAGATATAAATTATCTATTAAGCACTTCTGGCCAACATTGGTCATAAAATAATTTAAATGTCATTTTAATGAACCTCATAAATTAGCAAATGTGTCAAATATACAAGTACCAGCACAGAATCAGTGCAATAAATGGCAACACTGTTGCCAGCAACGTTTTTGTACGAATATGCCAACGAACAAGACAATCAGCCAGCAAGTGAACAACAATCCAGTCATTTAGTCTACCTGCCTGGCTTCCATCTACACTCATAAAAACCCAACAAACATTGGGCACAGATTTTAAAATAAGGACAATTTAATTTGTGTAATTAAAACTATGGAAACATAAACTATTAACTCAGTAAAATATTTTCAAATTTTCGTAATGAGTATTGTAGGTAATGAAATATTACTTGGTAGTCGATTTTAGAAGTTTTTTTTTTCAAAAATGTTGATTTTTAGATTTGTGTGGAAGCCATTCAAGATAGAATGATACAATTACTTTTTAATGGGGCTTTGAGTAAGAGAATAGACTAGCAATCATAAATAACTGTAAGACCTGTTTAAAATCTGGAAAAGTCGTGTAAGCACATATGTAACCAGTTATTATTTGCTCATCGTCGAACAAAAATAACTTTTCACCAATATTACTAGCCTACCCACCGGTTAAATAGAGATTTTGCTAGGAATATCTAAAGTATTTATTTTATTAACATATTTAGGCGGCAATTTTAGAGACATTGAATAATTTGGGAAAAATTGTGGGATTTTGGGTGTAGCACTTTCTTAATATAGAATCTTCAAATCTTCCACGAAAAACTTTAACAACCATGTAAACATTTGGGGAATTATAAGCAAAATAAGACATCGCACCCCCATATGAATTATATAAAAAATTCGTATAACTAGGAACCATTAGAGCTAGAATATTGAAGATAAACAGCAGCAGGTAGGAGTCCCTAACATTTGTACATGTAGTTTTAGCATAAATATGAACGCTTGGTTCGCGAATAATTGGACTAACATTAGTCCGAGGTTAAAAATATTGCCGACTATTTATATAGTTAATAGAATGGAGATGAACAATGTGTAAGCTAGTTTCATTATAAAATTCTACGTTTATTCATAAACGCAAAAAGTTCTAAGCTGATTGACATTGTACTTTAGTGTGTTATTAAAAAGTAAATACATATTTTTTATATATTTTTAAATGTGTGTATTTGTTTTTAGAAATAAGAAATTTATGTACAAGATCAATATTTACTATGTTGTTATTGATTTTTTCCTTTTTTTTAAACAATGCACAAAAGTTCTAATTTCTCACATCTCCGTTAGTTATGGTCCGATATATAGATAGACGTACATTACTTAATCGACTCCGCTATCTACAAGGATCCAGAATACAACACTGGTGTATGAATTTTTGTTAAAAAAGGGTTTAAAATCGGTCTATTATTATACATAGATTTGATCACATCTGATCTTAGTCGCCATACAACACCTTTTTTTTATTTTTATCTAAAAACTGCAACATAGTTTGGTCATGTTCTAAAGTCTATCTGCATTACTATGAATTACTTTCTACGAAACTGATATAGAAGTATGTACTTTATTTTCGGCTTTGTTATTATGTTTACAAAAAAAAAAACGAACTTAAATTGGCATGTGAAAGCCCTTACTTGACGCGCAAGCAGCAGTGCAGTGAGTAGAACATTTGACTAACAAACCAAAATCCCTGCTTTGTATTCTCGTTGGCTCTGCTTTTATACGTTATTTAAATAAGTGGAATATTGTTTTTGTCATTCCATGTGTAACACATCAAAATGTTTCTCCTAGATGCCTCCATAAAGTATATATGTTCTGGGTCCCCGTAAGATTCTAAGACGATCTAGCTTTGTTCCAAATCGATTTACGATTTCACATAGCTCCCATACAAATATGCCCCAGAATATTGTGTAAAAAGGATCAAAGAGTCATAAAGTCAGTTTTTTGTCTCCAGAAACCCTAATTGATCCATCCTACCCTCAATATATGGCCCCCATCAGGAAAATTTTAACGCTCATAACTGGCTCAAAAATGCGAGTAAATCGCTGATGTGATTGGTGAATTATGATTTTTGTGAATGAAAATCGATCTAAAAAATTTTACGATCGATTTCCCTCTAAGAAAATATTCATAAATATCAATGTTTATTTACAAGGAAGCATTTTTATTACTCCTATAATTTAATGATTGGTATATAAGATTCGGCATAACCGAATATTACACTCTTACTTGTTTAGCCTCCATATAAGGTTCCATCCAGAAAATTGATTTAACGCAATTGTTGGTAATTTTAAACATAAAGTTCTTTGATTTTCCAGTTGAAGATTCCTTAGTAAAGTCATTTGTCTTCAAATTATTTAAGTCATTTGTCTCCATGTAATGTAATAACATTTTTGTTTGTTGGGTATTCAAACAAACTGCAAACCAATATATATGTAGCATCGTCAATCGGTATCAGAAGCCACCGTTTACTATTTAAGCCACATAGTCATTTGCCCACTATACTTTATCAGCAAACACTTGAACAGTCAGGCAGACATCCAACGGCCAAAGAAACATCTAGCGAGCTAGCCACCAAGTCAATGATTTTGATGTTGACAGCTCTGTTGTCAAACAAACAGTTGAAAAGCATTTCAAATGTACTGTGTCTGTAAATCGGCTGCAGATACTATAACAACCACATACTAAGATTTTAAATGAAGAACGGCAACAACAACAGAGCCGAGCAGCACAGCATGACTTTCACAAATAACCTTCACGATAAAACACTTCCAATACTTCTTACAACAAACACTTTACGGATGAAAATAATCAAAAAAAAAAACAACTTTAACTAAATGGCCAAAAAGGAAAAAATAAAAATCAAAACAGTATCGATTGCAAATAATAAAAAGAAATAAAAAACTACAATATTTAAACTCAAAAGAAAAAACTTAAAAAGTAGATCTCCAAATTGTATGGTTCGAAAATGCAGTCGAAATCAACACAAAAACGACATTTTCCCACACTTGATATACATCGCATCACCTAGTATTTATATACATATGTACATCTGTAAATGTACACACATACATATATATTCGGCTACATATGTATGTATGTTTGTACAGTGACACAGAAAACTATATATGCCGATAAAAATGTTTTATATTTTGAAATACATACCTACATACATGCATACATACATACATACATACTTACATACATACATGCATACATACATACATACATACATACATACATACATACATACATACATACATACATACATACATACATACATACATACATACATACATACTTACATACATACATACACACACTTTAGGCAAGAACTTACCATAGGAATTTGAAATAGGGAGTTAAAGCAATTTTAAGAATTTCGCTTACAAAAAGTTGTGGATAAGTTCTTTTCTTTTTTAATAAATCAAACATACATACTCTTATGTATATACATAGTTTCTCTATCATCCACAATTTTCTTGCAAAATGACATTAAATATGTAGATTTTATATGATGGACATTTTATTTAATTATATTTTTTCAATGTCATAATAAAAACGAGTCTTCATTATATTTTATAAAAACAGCAATCTGGCGAATTTCATATAGCTTAAAGTAAATTGACACATAACTTTCCCTTTGCATAATTAGCAAGATATTAAAAGCACCGGATATCCGAAATATCGGAGGTCAAAGAAAACAAACATTTGTTTTCGGCGAATATCGTACTAAATATTTTAATTAAATTTTCAATAGCACATTAATTTTCCATTGCACTAATATTTCCAAATCTAATATAGATTGTACAAATAAAAATTTTAAAAAGGACATATGTTCACGAAATAAAAACAGGAAAAGCAGATTTTCTCCATTAATTTTTATAGTTTTTAGAGTGGTTGATTATTTGAAACTTTCCAAAAACCGGGTTTGGAATAGTTGACATTGTAAGCAAAAACGGTTAATATTTTAAATTCAAATAAAAAACGGTTAACCGTTTTAGTTCCTGGACTCCAATATTTTTAAAAATTATACGGTCTGTATTATTTTTTTCTTCAAAATTTAATAAGTGTACTATATCTCGAAAACAACTTATGTTATGCGAAAATATTCCTTGACCAAAATGCAGAAATTCAATGCTTTATAAAAATTGTAAAGACATCAAAATGCATACCGCTCATAATAACGAAACAGATTTTTGTAACCTTTGACTTCCAATATCCCTCTTCCATTAGTATTAACTTTGTGTACTCAGTTTTTCATAATCAGCTCACATTCCTGAAATTTATACAAGAAAGTTGGTATTAAGATTAATATCAAATGAAGCTGAGAACCTCTGTTTCAAAATAATATGATTCATTTCAATTAATCTTTAATATAAATATTTTAAATATTCGTTTGAAATTGTAAGTAATTTAAATTTTGAATTCCTTTTATAAGAACATAAGACATAAGCGCGAAGTACGCTTATATCAACTTTTCCATGTGTGAAAGCATTTTTTAAGATTAATACAGGGTGTTAACAATAAAATGGTTTTCACAAAAATCGTCAAAATTAAAATCACAAGTAAGTGTAATCTGTAGGAGATATCCGCCGGATAAATTTACTTGCATTTTATCTTTTTTATTGTCCACTAGCTAAATGTACCCGGCGTTGCTCGGGTTGTCTTCGATTCTTACAGATATTATATAGATCTTGTTAGTTATGAGGGTAAAAATTAAAATGGTCATAAATTATTACTAATGTTGATTAGAGGGTTTTTAATGACTTTTTGTTTTTGAAGTTCGAAATTTCGATTTGGTCATCATTATTTCCAAAAAAAATTGTGTAAGCTAATATTAAGTTTAAGAAAAAAATAATAGTGCAAAAATGGTAGTTATACAGTTGATAAATCTAACTGGATTTTTTGAATAAAAAAAGGTGGATTTATCTAATATATGTATGTTTGTAGGGCAATATGACTAATTCATAAAACAAAACCATAATAATTTGTTGTAAAATAAATTTGATTTATTTTTCTTTTTGCCGAAGGATGTCAAATATTTTTAAAGTGTGTAGAAATAGTAAATTAGATAAAAGTTATTTAACTAAAATATCGTACACTTGCAATAGCATACACGTGCAAAAAAAAAAAAAACAATTTTTCCAATTGTATGGAACAACTTTAGTATTAATTAAATTTTATTAATTATTTATTAATACTTTCTAGCTATACCAGTGTGCTTCGCTACCCTCATCGTAATGGAATAAATTAAATATCATTATTGTAAATGTATATATATCTGCAATATCAAAAATTCCCCTTTTAGAGAACTCTTTATGTTTGATTTTATGATTCTAGTCTCAATATTACAGAAAATTAGAAAAAACAGTTGAAAAACGAAAAAGTACCAGACAGTGCCTTTTTATATATTTTCATTAAATCAGGATGACGCATGTTTAATTTTCAACCAGAAACCAAAAAAATCGCATAAAGATTTTTATACAATCAGAAAGCTACATGTCCAATTTAATGTTTTTAGGTTCAATATTATAGAAAATTCGAAAAGTATTAGTAAAAGAACAAAAAAGTACCAGAGTATGCTTTTTCAATTTTCGTTCAATTGGGATACTGCGTGTTTAATTTTATGTTTGTATATTCAATATTTTAGAAAGCTCTAAATGTACCAGTACCAGTGAAGTACGAAAAAGTACCAAAGGACCTATTTTATTTAATTTCATGTTCCTAAGTTCAATATTATAGAAAATTCAAAAATATTCCAGTTTAAATTTTCATTCACTCAAGTCCCTGATTGCTTTTATAGATTCTAATTAACTCCGGACTCCACATGCTTAATTTCATGTTTCTACGATCAATATTATAAAAAAACACAAAAAGTACCTTTTGAAGAACGAAAAAGTACCAAAAAGTGCCCTTTTATAGGTTCTCACTTAAAATAGGCTCTAAACGCTTAATTTCATGTTTCTAGGTTCAATATTATTGAAAATTCAAAATGCATCTTTTTAAGAACGGAAAAGTACCAAAAAGTCCCCTTTTATAGGTACTCACTTATTCCGGGCTCTACGTGCTTAATTTCACGTTTCTAGGTTCAATATTATACAAAAATCCAAAAAGTACCTTTTGAAGAACGAAAAGTCCCCTTTTATTTATTATTTTATAGATTCTCATTTACTCCGGGCTCTACATGCATAATTTCATGTTTCTAGGTTAAATTTTATAGAAAACTCAAAAAGTACCTTTTGAAGAACGAAAAAGTACCAAAAAGTGCCCTTTTATAGGTTCTCACTTAAAATAGGCTCTAAACGCTTAATTTCATGTTTCTAGGTTCAATATTATTGAAAATTCAAAATGCATCTTTTGAAGAACAAAAAAGTACCAAAAGTCCCCTTTTATAGGTTCTCACTTAATCCATTCTCTACATACTTAATTTCATGTTTCTGGGTTCAATATTATAAGAAATTCAAAAAGTACCTTTTGAAGAACGAAAAAGTACCAAAAAGTCCCCTTTTATAGATTCTCATTTACTCCGGGCTCTACATACTTAATTTCATGTTTCTAGGTTCAATATTATAGGAAATTCAAAAAGTACCTTTTGAAGAACGAAAAAGTACCAAAAAGTCCCCTTTTATAGATTCCCATTTACTCCGGACTCTACATGCTTAATTTCATTTTTCTAGGTTAAATTTTATAGAAAACTCAAAAAGTACCTTTTGTAAAACGAAAAAGTACCAAAAAGTCCGCTTTTATAGATTCTCATTTACTACGTGCTCTACATGCTTAATTTCATGTTTCTAGGTTCAATATTATAGAAAATTCAAAAAGTACCAGTCGAAGTACGAAAAAGTACCAAAAAGTCCCCTTTTTTAGATTCTCACTTACTCCGGGCTCTACATGCTTAATTTCATGCTTCTAGGTTTAATTTTAAAGAAAACTCAAAAAAATACCTGTGTAGAACGAAAAAGTACTGAAAAGTCTCTTTATTATTAATTTCATGTTTCGATTTCAATATCAAAGAAAACTCAAAAACTACCAGATGGAGAATGAAAAAGTACCAAAAAATATCACTTGGTACCGGGTTTCCAAATAACACCTCATTAGCATATTTAGTGTTTCTAAATCTAAAAATTTTATCTAAATTGGATCATTGTGTTTGAATAAAATCAAATTTCCAGTTTTTACCCCTTTTGGTACTTTTTTTCTACCCATTAACGATAAAAATTCTATTCCAAAATGTTGCAACATCGTAGTGGGAGCCCGTTATTACGTATTTATATGTATAAGATAATAAACCAAAATCAATGTTTTATGAAAAAAGTACCAAAAATAGGTACAATTTTCACCCCTTAAACATCCGAATAATCAAAAAGTACTAAATTTATATTTTTTCGTCAAGTTATGAAGGAGTCAAAAATATTGTTTGAATGTTCACTGGTTTAAAAGATACATGGGGTGCAAAAAAAGTACCAAAATACAGTTTTTACCCGTTTATTCCCTAAAGGGGCAAAATTGAAAAAAAAGTACCAGGCACCTGTCCGCTTATTTTTTAAATGAACGACGATAAGCTTTAAATATTTTTGTATCTTTTCTAGTTTAGGAGATATGAGGTTACCGATTTTACCCGTTTTTACCCTTTTTTTACCCCCTAAACATTCGAATTTCCAAAAATCCCGTCTTAGTGGATCTATTTGATGGGAGACCAACCCCCTGTCCAAATTTCACCTCTTTAGCTTTAACCGTTTAGGCTGTGCGATGATGAATCAGTCAATCAGTCAGTCAGTCAGTCAGTAACGTTAGAATTTTATATATATATATAGATTAGTAACATGGAAGTTTTCTTAAAGCTGTAAAATTTGTTTCATATGCAAATCTCGCAATCAATGAAATGTTTAAGTAACATGACGAAGACGAAAATAACGTACAGGCAAATCCCGGTATAACGAATCCCACTTTAACGAAAATAACGAACGTCAAATTTTTTAACATTAACATTAACTACAGCGAACGTTTAAGAAAGTTTATACTCGATATAAAGAATAAAAAGAAAAAACAAGTATGAATGTATAGTCGGGCGTAGCCGACCATATAATACCCTACACCAGTCACCACCAATCACCAGTCACCAGTGACTGTGTCATTTAAAGTTCTATAAATCATTGTTTTGTTGACATAATAGATCATTTCAATTAATTATAAGCCCAAAGGCCCTATTTGGGGTATGGTTGTATGGGGGCTAATCGAAATAATGGACCGATTTTAACCATATTCAATAGGCTTCGTTCTATTGAAAATGGTTAAAATCGACTCAGAAAATGATTCTAAGCCGATTGGTATACTTTAAGGTATAGGACGAATATTTTTGTATGTTACAAACATCAGCACAAACCCAATATACCCTCCCCACTAAAGTGGTGTAGGGTATAAATAGCTAAAAAATCCAGCTTATGACTTATTATTGGTATTGTTAATGTCAAGAAAAATTATTAAACAATTATATTATAATGTAAAAATGAAAGATGTCGTTCATGTTCCTAATTTTAGTTATTCTGCATATCTAACCATATCGAACAAAATGACATACTCTATAATCTAAAAAGCCTAAATCCGTTAGATGTGACTTCAATGATAACTTTAGCCGGATCCATTGCATTAATACAACTTTACAGCAAAATAAATTATTTTGAGGGGGTGAAAATGAAATAATTATTCCCGGTTTATGAAATTATCAGTATGTTACTCAGTTATCGATTCTCAAGTTCAGTTTTTATTTTAAAAAATTTAATTTTATCTTTCTTTGGATCTAAAAATAAAATAAAGATTAAGAAGTCAGCTAATTTTTCAAATCTTTTAGATGTTCAAAATGGAAAAACGTGTGCGTTGTTCTTAGTTATTTCAAATAAATTTTGAAGTAATAAATTCATACATAAGTTTGAATGGTTTTTTGTCCATTAAATATAGAAATAAATCCGATGTAGCGAATTTTTCGATTTAACAAAAGAGCCTGACATTATATCATTTATTATACCGGAATTTGTCTGTACTTCTATATCAGATTAAAAGAAAATCATTACTAGTCTACTTCTAAGTAATACAGGCGGTAGAAGTTATCACTGAGAAATAGGTTGTTAAATGGTAACATATACCAAAGAATAATAAGAACTTTGACTATAATTAAATTAAATATGATTAAATTCAACACATTTGTGTGAACTCAATTCTCTCCTCTGAAGGAAATGAAGCGATAATTGTCTTAATGCCACTAGTACTATTACTAGAACAACAGACACTATTACAAATCGGGTTAGAGTTTATATGGAAAAATACTATTACTAGCAGTAGTTGAATGGCGCCACTTGTAGACTAATTTTTAATTGACATGTGTTGGAATAAATTAATTTTTTTAAATTATTAATATATAATTTTGTAACATTTTGCATAAAAACGATATTTTCAAATATATCAAATGAGAGAATAAAAAGTGCATGCAAGTTTAGGTCCAGTTGCAGCAAATCCTTATGTAAGTACGTCTATTAAATATAAAAACTGCAAAAGGTTAATATTTGTTTTATCGTACGACAAATGATTTTATAACGAAATGGAGATATGTAATTGAATGGAATTTTTGAACACAATAAATTCAGATAGAACCAGAATTTCTTCAAACTTTCATATTGAATTGTTAGGTAAATTTATTTACAACATTTTTTATATTATATTTTTGGTATCTTTAGAACTAAAACCGAATAAAAAACCAGGATGTGTAGTAATTTTCACTGGGAATTGTACAGGAGGATTGCAAAAGAACAAAACCACCAATTATGGCGACTTTTTATAAATATTAGAACTAATATCAAACTGTTTCTAAAGAACCCAATTGGGTCTAAGTGTACTAGTATTTGTCCAGAACTAATGGTACTAGTAATTTTTCAAACACACTCAATGTTAATTTGAGCATTACGATGGTATAGGAAAGTTTACAGTTGGGAACTAGTACTGGTGATTTTGGTACTAAGTAGTTAAATATTAGTTTGGTTCTAGTCCCATTTCCTGCAGGGTCACAATGCTTCAACATTTTCCGCGAAAATACCTGGATAATGGACTTGCAACACATTTTTACACTAACACAAAACTTTTTGATATTTTTTACACATATTTATTGCATTAAATAACCTAAAATATTTTTATTTTTCCTTTTTTTAAGACATATTTATTAATTGTTATAGTTACGTTCCGAATGACAACTACTTTAGATACCAACTGACAAGCCCCAATTTCTTTTCATTCTTTGGCATATACCCAGCATGAATTTTTTGAAATTTTCGAATGTGATCATAAATGATACATTCGTCGGGAGAAAATTGTACCCTACCCGCGACTCTTCTAAATGAGTAATTTATGTGGAGCTAATTATGATCAATTATGACTCATATTTTAATGTTTTTTGAGTCATTAATGAGCCAAATAACTAGTCGTTTTTGAGTTATTTCCGAATCATATTACAGTCATTATAGAAAACAGTTTTTGATCTTCCGACTACTACAAACTATATTTTTAAACAATCATATTTCAAACACCTGGGCGACATATATAGGGTTGGTATACATTTTGTTATTGATTATAAACATATAAAATTAATATACTTAAAGCATAATATAATTTCAATTTATAAATATCACACAAATTCAAATACTTATAAATTTAATTTTATAAACGAAATGAGAATTATATCAACTCATTTTAGACCACACAAAATATTTTGCTAGCTCTTCCAAAAGATTCTTTTCTGATCCACATTTCTAATCAGTTTCGATTCATTTTTGAATCGTTTTTAGTCATTTTTAAGTGTAACTTGAGCTATTTCATTACAATCAAAAATAATACGTTTTTGAAATATGACCACAAAATAAAATTTTTAAACCATCATATTTTAAACACCAGGGTGATCAATTTATGATTGCTAAACATTTTGTTGTTGTTTTCAAATATTCAGTTTTCAATCATGTATGGGGATCATTTTCGAGTCATTTTTTAAGTGCTCAACTTATAATCACTTTCAGGTCATCAAAAGGAGTCAGAATGACTCAGTTTACTGATAAATTATCCAACAATCTTCAAAATCCTAGCTGGGATATGATGGTTTAGTCCCTGCACCAATGTGTACACTTTTGACACTTTCTTAAAAGGTAAAATGGGCTTAATTCGTTTATATTATTAAAACTGAAAATATGCTTTTAAAAACATAAATGTGCTAAAAATAAAAAAATAGGTTTTATTATGTTTACATTAACGTTAATCTCTATTACAAATTCAGTGAGGAACGAACCAAAATGTCAACAATTCCATGCTAATCCCTTCTTGCAGGGTATAATATGTTCGTTCATGGTTGACAGTAATTTCTTTCAGCTTCTTTCTTACTTTTTTGATTGTGCAATAATTATTGTTATACCTGTCAATAATTTTTAACGAAAACATTATCGCAAACAATTAAGTCAAAAACGTTTATTGACAAGTCTTATCAAATAAATATAAATTGTAACAAATAAAACCACATAACTCATACGTTGTGCTGATTGGCGATAAATAAAAAAACTGTATTTTTGTGAACATGTGTACACAAATCTGTTGACAGAAAATACATTTTAAAATATACTGAAAGTTGAAAGCCAAAGTGCTAAGATGTTCCACAAAAAGTGCTAAACTCGTTTAATATAACAAAACAATTAATTTTAATTGTTACAAATATATATAAATTAATTAGAAAAATTGTGGGTGAATACATTTTTTAATTTGGTCCTAAGACCCTCTTCTTAGATTTCTGCGATTTCAGTTGTAAAAAATGTAGAAATAATGCTGTTGAATACTTATGACCTTTTTTCTCAGTTTTATTAAAACATTAACATTCATACATATATAATATGACTCAAATATTTTGCTGTGTTCGGATGAAGTGTATCAAATTTAGTAATTGTCGGTCCCATATTTCTCATAGGCCCCATGCAAGTAGCTCCTTCGAAGAAAGGTGAAACAGAAATTAACATGTTGATCGTGATCAAGTTTGAAGAATTATATATATGTATGTAAGTATATATATGATCATTTTGATCACAGCCCCAATATAAGGTACCCTGCAGAAAGTTATTTAAATGCTCAAATATTTTATATAAATAAAACTTAAATGAACTTATATCGATACACTAATAACTCTTATAGGATGGTAATGAAATTCGACATACATAAGTTTTATGGAACCCAAGATCTATTTAAACAGTTTTATGAGAATAACTGGCTTAAAATGACAGTATAGGGACTAGGGTGATCGATTATTCGACACTTTCCAAAATCCGGTTGATATTATTCAAATTCAGAAAAAAACGGTTAACCGGTTTTTTATTTTAAGTAACAAAATCCATTTTATTAAAAAAATAACCTTTCTGTTAAAATTTGATGGTCCGATGTGATTTTCAACAGTTGAAAAGATTATAAATTTAGATATAGTCGTCTGATTTACATCATTTCTTTACTTAAAAAAATATTGGATATTTAATTTAAGTAATATTTCAATACAAAGCAAATAAAAGTTTTTAAAAAGCAAAAAACCGGGTTCGATCATCTTAATAACGAAGAAATATGCTATAAACAAGTATTATAGTAAGCAAAATTTCTCTTATAATTAAGTGATTGTCAATATATTGTCAGATCTACCAACTTTGTATGACCGTGTACTCATAGCTTAAGTTAATCTGTTCTGTTGTTCTAGACATGCGACCTTTGGTATTTACCTTAAATAGGAATTAGTAATTTATTGGATATAAAGATCCTAGTTGTTTACAGTTGGGAACTAGTACTGGTGATTTTGGTACTAGTAAAATGCTATTTACATACCAGTACCATTTCCTGCAATAATATTATAAATTTTTTGTTTTAAATAGAAATGCGATCATTATAAATTCATATAAGTTATTATATAGCATTTTTAATAAAATAAGTTTTTTTGGAAGGATCCGTTTGATTTTTTATTAAACTGTACGTATTTTTCACGTTCGTGTGATTTTATTCTCTTTGCACTATTTCTAATAATTCTTCATTTATTGCCACTGATGATCGTGGGAAAATATAAAAGTTTACAGGCGACATACAATTTTGCATCCACCAAATTTACTGCGGTTTGTTGCATGATATATAAACTAGAAAATAAACGTTCGCATTCAATAAAATATGTTTTATAGTTATAATTGACAAGAGCAACATTCAAAGTTGTGACCATTTTTACAGAAACAAAATACAAAAAAATATAAAGAAAAAACATATTTTACATACCCTGCAGTTCTTATAACAAGTTCTGCATTAAATAATTCAACAATACTTTATTCTTAAATAGTGCTTCCATTATAATTTATGAAAAAATAATTATGAACTAAGTAATTTAATTTTTTTTTGTTGTATATATAAGCATTTGTCCAATTCACAGCTTTCACATTTTCAAACTGTTTTTACTTTTATATATTACGTATCAGATCTAGAAATAATAAACTAACATAGTAATGATAACAACGCCAATATGAACATCTGTTTAAGTATTTACATGTAAAATCGATACAGATTGTACTATTGTTAACTTCAATACAGCCGGGTATTTGTAAAAAAAAACATTGTAAGTAAATACGGATACTAACACGCTCCCATACAAGTGCTACTTACTATATAAGATGCAGTATTTGTAAACTTTTCGCTGGTTACTACTAGTTGTAAAGTATTGAGTTAACTGCTACTATACATCCAATTATTTTTTATCGACTGATCGACTATTGATGCAAGTACATATCAACTGTTGTCAGGTGCGGGCTACAATAGAGGAAAAGAAGAAATTGTTTAAATTTAAGCAATTTTAACAAAGACTATTGACCGCTCATTGGTGTAAATATTTAAAGTATTTGTCTATTTGTATGATCAAACTAGAATTGCCGATCAAACCAGAACTACCAAGGTATAAATCTGTTTTATTAATCATGTCGTTTGTTGTAAATATTAAATTTTCTGCATAACAAATTTAAAATTACATATATCCTTTAAACAAATATCGATTATAAAATAAATACTAATAAAGAATTGTAATGTACAGTTTAAGAGAAAATATCGATCAAGAATATCAAACTTTAATGCAAATATGTATTTTTTTGTGTCCATAATGACATCTCAAAACTATATTGACCCTTTTCCTGTTCAATTCACAATCACATTGTTCGGTGTAAGTACTGGTACATATGTATGTACATATTTACACAGTAATAGTAATTGTGAATAGAAGTGTGTTAACAAGTTGTATGGATTTCGTAAGAGTTTTTGTTTGAAGTTTTTCTGTGAGGGAGAGATGTCATGTCAATAAAAAATATGTATTAACTTTCTTCATTCAAGTATCTTGAAGACTTTATAATCTACAATATTTCATTAGAGGTTCTTCATTTAATGTTGTATTTTTTAAACGAAGAGAATTTTACAAATATATTTAATACGTAAAGAATTGTATTAGGGAACTTAAGACGCATTGTTAAAAAAATATATTTCTTAGACATTATTATAAAATTTAGAATTGAAATTCTAACAAATTTGTCCTAGGGGAATTTTTTTGAGAGTAGAGAAAATAGGGATTTTTTAATTGTCAGTTCATACAAGGAAACTTTTTTTGGGAAATGTTTGATTTTTTGTATGAAAGATAGAAATATGAACCATCTCTTTTTCTTACACCCAAAATCAAAAGTTTCCCTATGTAAAGGGTATTTATAGTGCTTTTTGAGTATAGTGAAGCTAAATCTCTCTATGAAAATTTATGTGGATCGGTGTCTTCTTCAAAAATTTACTTAAACGAAAATTACTTGCTTAAAAAAACGGAATACAGAAAAGCGATGAAATTCGACACACATATTTTAAATAAGAGATAAAACCTCGGTCAATTATTAACCCTATCTCGCATACAAGGTCCTCTTCAGTTAATTTGATGAGTAATATCACCATGATGTTTATAGGGGAGCATCCCTTTTAGGGTGGGTGGGCATTCCTTTTATGGTGGCTATATGACATTCGGGACAACAGAACAGAATTCGAGTAGTCGAATAAATTTTAAAAATTATTCGATTATTCTAACGAATAACGAATAAAAGTTTTTATTCGAATAATTAAATAAAATATACATACAACTCGCCAAACACACCCAAAATCTTGAGATACGATAAAAAACGAGATTGCATTCATTAATGCATAACTTAGTTCAATCTCAACCTATTCTAAATTTCTCAGTAGATTTCAAAGTGGAAACTAATGCTTTTTTGTAATGATATAATAATTAAGTAGATAATTATGTGTGCATTTCATTAGCTACTTAACATGTTTAATACCCATTATCAAAAAAGATGAGGTGTATTGTATTTTTCATTCCGTTTGTAACACATCGATAGATTGTCCATCCGCCTGCCTGTTGAAAACACGATAGGACGAGCTGGAGAATTGAAATTTTGAACAAAGAAAATTGCTATAACGCAGGAAGCATTCTTCTCTTTAAATAGCAAAATATATAGCAATAATAGCAAGTAATTTTTTACCTTAATCCCGGAATTTTTTTCTAAAAGGGTTCATACAAAGGTAGGAGTAATTATGGGGATATCCTTATATTTTAGAAGAGGAATTTACGTCTTCTTCAAAGTTATTTATGTAGAATTTAATCGTGAATTAGTGAATTTTAACCTTCAAGTCATTTTCTGAATGAGAGTTTGTATGAGGGCTTGATTAAAATGAGGCCCGATTAACAAAAATCTGCATTGTCGTATATACTTCTACACAACTAAATTTTGCATATTATCGTGGACATAAAAAAGCGCTAATCATTATTACGTGCACAAAAGCCCTATTCGGCGTTTCGGTTGTTTGGGACTATGCGAAATAATGAACCGATTTTAAAAATTTTTATAGGCGTTCGTCCTTGGGCCAAAAGAAGAGTATGTGCCAAATCATAAAATTATCATGCAAAGTAAAACAAGTAGCCCGACTCTTTGACAGCAGTACCTAACTCTAAGAATATGTTAGTGAAAAGTAATTAACTCTAAATATTTGTTGGTAACAAAAATGTATATAATATAAATTACAATTTAAAATTTGTTTGAAATTTGCCGCATTCGCAAATTACAACAAACACACAAAGTAATATTACAATATTGTAACCATAAATCATAAAAATACTTAGTTTGACTAGTAGCACAAAATAAGCATTTTGTCGAAGAACTAAATCCCTGTACGAAATTTTACTTTAAGTAGTGCAAATAATAAACAGACGTCACAAATTCAGCACGGTTCTTTCGACGTACTTCGAGTTTGGAGGAAAAACTTGTGTAAAGGCAATATATTTAAACTTGGTGTGCAAATTAATAACAATATTAGAAATTTAATCTTTGATTAATTTAAAAACCATACTTATTTAAAAACTTTTAGTGTAACAAATATTCAAATACATCTAACGCCAATAGAACGCCATCTTCACCCACTGAAGTTGGCGATGAATCATTTGATCAAAGTAGTTTGTCATTATTCAGGCCAACATCGTGTTAGCAGTCGATTTATCCTAAAATAACGTTTCCGAGAAAAGGATGAGCCGAGACATTAAGACAAAATACGCACAAATAAAAAATTGCAGACCCACAAAAAGAATGTCGATAAATATTATACCGTAGCCGAAAAAACTTATCCGATGAAAAATAAAGATATATAATGTTTGTTAAATCAAAGTTTATTTAATTATTTTTTTATTTGCTTCTTATAAGTAATAATATATTATTTATATTCGGTTATGTTAATCGATTTGTAATTCAATGAAAAGTAAAACTTAAAATATTTTATTGGACATGACGATAATTTTCAAGAAATTTCCAAAAGTATTAATTCTGTAACAAAATAAATATTCTATTAGATATTATAATTAATATGCAATATAAATGTATTTGATCTTTTCCTATATTCCCAACATTTTAAAAAGATTCGTGAGTACAGTTTGATGAAATTTATAGTTGACTTTCCTTAACATTGTGGGAAAATATAAAATGTTTTGCACTATTTATGTTTTACGCGTACAGTGTTTTACAATGTTAACTAAATTCAATAAAATATTTGTCATATTCAATTGATTATTTTAAAAACATTTCGTATACTAAATTTAATAGAAAGACAATAAATCAGCTGCTCCTTTTTGGGTAAATATGTATGCACATATTCAGATTTTTGTCTTATTCGATAAATAATTATTTGCGGTTTTAAGTTGGCAGGTTAATAATCGGATAATTCAAAATTATTCGGTTAATCGAATAAAAGGCAAGTGATTGTTTTTTAATAATATTATTACTTTTCTACAATATTTTTCTTCCTATAACATCAAAGTTATTATTATCCATTTCATTAAATTAAATTCTATTAAAGCTTGTTAATTAAGCATTTTCTCAAATATTAAAAATTAGTTTAAAATTCAAAGAGAATTTATAACTTTCTGTTGATTTAAATAAACATTCAACCTTAAACATTTCTTGTTACACTGTGAATTTCTGATGCGCCACAGATCAGAAGACAGCAGCCTCAACACTTCTTTTTGTAGTAAGCACTTTTGCTTTCAAATTAACTATTGCCTTGAAGAACAAGGGGGCAAATTTATATGTTTGTATGTTCATTCATTCATGTTCATACACCACCAAATCCAAATATACTGCCAAATCAGAGTGTATTATTTGGGTACCATCTTTAGAGGCACATAAAATAGTATGTATAAAAAACAAATTTATTATGGCCATGAAATTACCGTTAAGTGACTTAGCAGTCACACCAACTGCGGGCAGAGAATCAAGTCGTATCGTTTAATATAAGATGCTGGGAAAATTATATTATGAACACCCATAGAAAACCAAAAGAAAATAACAAGAACGAACAAAATTACGTGAACAAAGAGCAATAACACTACCACCAACACCAATTTCAACTGAACATCAACTCTAAATAAGTTCATTGGAATCACGACATTACTTACTCTGATGGAAATCATCACAGTATGAGTCACTTAGAAGTATCTACACTAAAACAATTGTATTTCATCCAATGGATTTACTTCTGATAATCCTAATAGTTATATGGGAAACGAAAAAAAATGGAAACAGTAAACAAGAAAAGGGAACGGGATCAACATTTCATGTACAATTATATTACACACTGAACATTGTATATAAAAACTGAGAATATGTACTTTTGATACATTTTAAAATTATAAAGGTGGAAATACACAACGCGCGTTGTGGCGGCAACGAATTTTACGATTTTCAATCTTTTTGCGCTTCACAAGCTGCAAGTTACACTTTACGCATTTTTACTTATTGTTGGAAAAAAAGAGATTTTCTTGATCATAGGGGAGTAGGGGTAAATATGGGTGTGTGTATTCTTATAAATGTTGATACGAGTAATTTGCGTTTACTTCAAAGTTATTAATATAGATTTTACTAGTGTTTATTAGTGAATATTGACCTTCAAGTCATTTTCTAAAGGGGAGTTTGTATGGGGGCTAGGGTCAAATTATGTTTATAGAACAAATTTTGTATAAAAATTTTAATTTATAAACCTTTGATAGAAGTTTATGAATAAAACCTGTAATATTTTTCTTCTATTTTTGGTGAAATTTATTTTATAACTTAGCCTACACAAAACAAAATTCAACTCTGATTAGCTGTTGACGCGATAAAAGTTGAAAGTAGCAGAACTTTTCGCGGCAGATACATTACACAATACACTATTTCACTTTTTTAACAGAAGCCGGGTTGTGTACTTCCACCTTAAGTATGCATATACAAAGTTAATAAAGTTAAAATACACATGTCGCCTATTCACTTAAAGAACAACAAGTAAGAAGTTATATTCGGCAAAGCCGACCATATAATGCAGGTGTAGGGTATTATAAATGTGATTTAGTTTTCATAATATAGCATTTAAGTTAAACTGTACTTTGCCTCAGATATACTTAAGTCATTTATTGTTGAATAAAATTATGGACATTAAGTTAAATTTTGAATGGGGCTTTTTATAGGGGCTAGGGTCAAATGAAGCCCTATAATTATAAAGTGCATGAGAGTCATCAAGGCTTTGCAGCTTTTTATCGAGGTGCGAGTATATTAAACATAATTATAAACTTAAAAGCCCTATTTGGCGGGTTCAGTTGTATGAGGGCTAGGTAAATTATGGACCGATTTTAAACATTTTCAATAGATATCATCTACGGTACCATAAAAGATAATGTGACAAATTTCATTAAATTATCTCCAAATTGTGACCTATAGTTTGATTACAAGGTTTACAAGCCCTATTCTAGGATTCAGTTGTATAAGGGCTAGGTGAAATAATGAACCGATCTTAACCATTAATAGGCTTCGTCCCTGGGACAATTGAAGATCATGTACCGAATTTCATTAAACATAGCTTAATCGACCCATAAAATGATTCTGACCAAAATTATTGTGCGTTGCAAACATCAGCACAAACGCAATATACCTTCCACACTAAAGTGGTGTAGGTTATAAAGATGTTTCTGCTTTCAATGCTTGGCATTTATAATTCCAAAGTTCCTTATTTATTGGTCCGTATGGAATATTTTGTAAAAAAAAACAAATTTAAATAATAAAGTTATTTAAGTCCTAACGCAGAGTGTCCTATAGTCTATACAACCTTAACAATAACAATACTCGATGATTAAAAATTTGCTCTGTTATGTACACCAAAATCATGTGTAACTATAAACTGTGTCGGACAAACTAACCAAGGCCCTAAAATAATAAGTCGTATGTTTCAAACACTTTACATAACTATGAAAAATTTACACAATATAAAGTTGAGTACCCACCAACAACAAATATGGGAGTATATAGATTTTATCATTTCGTTTGAAACAAAAGTATATATATTCTGGGTCCTTATTAAATTTTAAGACGATAGAGCCATTATGTCCGTCTGTCTGTTGAAAGCACAATGGAGTCCGAACGGAAAGAGCTAGAGGGTTGAAATTTTTCACAAATATTTATTACAGATAAGGTTTGTTTGGTATTGAAAATTTCGGTCCACGTTTTCGCATAGCCCCCATACAAATGGCCCCCAGCAAAAACAGTATCAACAGTCATAGCTGATTTTAAAATGCGAGAATAGTTACACACGGAATAAGTTTCTTACAAGTTAATATCTCATTAAGTTCATGGTTAAAAAGTTAGATACAAATATTTTGTTTTATAAATTATAATTTTGTTAATCCAAAATTGAAGTATCTATAATTGACTTAAGTCCTATTTCAAATATCAACCTAATATTTATAGGGGACCATTGCATTTACGGCGTACGGTTTGAAGGTGGGTATATAAGATTCGGCATAGTCGAATACAACACTCTTACTTGTTAATTTTAGCAACCATAAATTTTTAAATCAATTCCCAACTAATCAATGCAGAATTCTTGTGCCCACGCTACATGTAGTACTATGGCCCTCGAGCTCATAATTTGTAAAATGTTTCAGTAACTCTACAAAGGTCTTTACAACTGAGTTTCGTATAAGTACAAATATTACTGCCAATTTTCATAATGATTCTGCATTAAAAACTTTAATATAAACTGAAATTCCTCTGCCAATATTTATAAGGATAGGCTCATATTTTCCTTCTCCATAATTTTGTCAACAAATTGTATAAATATTATTATATGGTCAGACATGCCTGACTTCTAAATCATTTCCTAAAAAATTACACAGATCAACAAAATTTTAAACACAGTCGAAATTCTTAAAAACTGAAAACTCCTGCTTTTATCAGATTTAAGACCTTATGAAATTGAATAAAAAAATTAAAGGTTTTACTAACTGATGAAAGTTTGTAATATGGTATGTATAAAAAAGTAAAAACCCCATTTAACTAAAAAAATATATATCGAGTTTCGGAACATACGGAAACTCGAATTATTATGGAACGATCATGTAGATGCCAAAAAAAATTAGAAGAATGATTTGTGTATTTGGAAACATTTTACTGTCGAGCTTTATTCCGACGTCAATATTTATAATGAACTAAATACTAGGTCGTTCTATTCTTTCTATACACAGAACATATTCATGTCGAATTTTATCGAAACATTATTAATTAATAGTGAATTTTGTGGTATTCAGTTATTTTCAGAATAACTGAATACCGAAAACTTTTATTGTAAATTTGAGTCTAACTATTTTTCGGAAATGGTCCTTATATGGGAGTTGTTACCAATTATGGACCAAATTGAATAAAGTTCGTATTATAATTTATGTACATACATAATAAGTTGAAGTCAAATTTTTACCCAATTCTTAAGTGGATTTTATATACACCTATGACCAATAAAAAAATAATTTAAATGTACACAAAACATCTGCAAGTCAAATTTAATACTGATTACTTTATAATTCAATGAAATATATGCGTTTAAGTGATTTCCGGAAGTGAATCAAATATGGGAGCTATGAAAAATAATGGACCGATCCGGATAAAAATTTTTAAGGCGACTCACAATTTTGTGTTAAATTTTTTATCAAATAAGCTTAAGTAATCAATGAAATTTGTACCTTTAAGTTGTTTTCGGAAGTGGACCTTATATGGAAAATATGACCAACAATGAAAAAAATAGTAGAACGGTTTATATATACATAAAACATATTTTTGCTAAATTTACTTGATAATCTCGATAATAAAGTGGACCTGTTCCTGTGTTCTGTAACTTTCGAATCGACAAAAAATTCGAAAAATTCAAATTTTGTTTTTGGTTAATTGTAATGTGTTTAGTTTAAAAAATATTTGAATCACTTAAAAGTGGAAAACTCTAATATTTCAAAGTTTTTTCTCTAACTCGAAAGTTACGGTGATTCATATATAGACAAAACGTTTTTGTGTCGAATTTTATCCAAATCGCTTAATTAACCAATAAAATATGTGTGTTTAAGTGATTTTTAAAAGATTTGTGTTCGTACTATATTTACAAAATTTTCTATTTATACCGATATTTTTGATGGAGTTATAAACGATAAACTGATTTCCGGGTATTGCTATGAGAAATTTTGAATCAATTGTTATGATTTTCAACAACTGATCCCTAGCAGAAAAGTAAATTAAATAAATCTTTTGTAGTTTCTGAGAAAAAGCTGAAGAATTACGAAAAAACGTATTTCTTTCGAGGTAGTCTGAAATTTTTACTCATAACTTTTTACGTCGTGAACCGATTTAGCTGATTTTTAAGACAAAACTGCTTAGAATAACAACAAATATTTTCGGTGAATTTTGTTGATATCCTTAGCTTAGTTTTAACGTGAGCGTATTTTACACAGATAGGCTATAAAAATACTGAATATGTATACTTTATAGTATATTAAGGAAATTACAAATGGAACGACAAACTTAATTATACCCTTTTCACGAAGATGAAGGATATAAAAATACATAATATACTTTTAGATCTCACTACTATATGAAGTACTAAGTGTTCGTGAGACATATTATATGCGTAATTATGTATTATATAATATTTAATATTATAATACTACCAACATATTTTGATCTAATTTTACATTTATTTATTCTGTTTCTGGGTTACAGTTTCTGTCATGGATTACACCATTTCAACTCCTTTTTCTACATTTCTGCGACCAAAAATATTACTGTTGGGGAAATTTTTTAATAGACCGAAAACAACTTCTTTCAAGTCTGACTTTAGTATACAATTCTAAAGTATTTTTCGAAAAATGTTTCTGCTATTTTATTTTTAGGCTTTCCTAAGAATGATGATGAGATCAAAGTAGAGAACCACATTATCGGTTAATATTAAAACCGGTAGCCCGCAGGCCAGAGTTTTAGGAGTTGGTGCTATGTGAATATGATACAGGATGGTTGTAGAGTATACGAAATTTGGTATCTTATACACCTTAAGATGACAAACACGTGCAAGATGAACTCGAAACCCAAGGTTGTTTGTCCTACTGTGCTATTTTTATGAGGAATTATTATTAATCGTCGATCGGTTAAGGGCCTAATAGACTAGACAAGCAGCTTAACAAACATATTAATATATTACGTTTGTGTAAGCATGTTATGTAGTGTATGAAGGTGTTTCGTGTTTGTTCAAACTTTGAAATTTTTCAAACCGACACCGAACTTTTGTAAGGGATGATTAATTTGAATTTTTTAATTTTAATGTGAATAATTGTAATTTTTATGTGAATATGATACAGGATGGTTGTAGAGTATACGAAATTTGGTATCTTATACACTTTAAGATGACAAACACGCGCAAGATGAACTCGAAGCCCAAGGTTGCTTGTCCTACTGTGCTGTTTTTATGAGGAATTATTATTAATCGTCGATCGGTTAAGGGCCTAATAGACTAGACAAGCAGCTTAACAAACATATTAATATATTACGTTTGTGTAAGCATGTTATGTAGTGTATGAAGGTGTTTCGTGTTTGTTCAAACTTTGAAATTTTTCAAACCGACACCGAACTTTTGTAAGGGATGATTAATTTGAATTTTTTTTAATATCGCTAGTTGGCAATAAACAGAGATAGTACGTCGACGTTTCGAAGCAAGAAGCGACAGACTACTGGAACAAATGCTATGCTTCATTTTGAAATAAATTAATCATCCCAAAAATATATATTTATTTAATCTTATATATGATAAAATTTTAAGTCAGGGTGCCTGGTGGTCCCTTAAAGAACCAACCAGAAATTTCTAAAAATCTAACTAAAGAAGTAAAATCGCTTCAAATACCTATTATTACAATAATATTAGGCAACGATCCGTAAAATATTTCTTCTGTTTAAAATTTTGTCGATTTACAACTAAAACTTTTTTCAGAAGTACACAATATCACAAAAGTATTTTTTTAGGTATTTGCATTATTTTGAACTTGGACAGGTCAAATGAATATTTATTCGAATACCGACCAAAGAAATTAGTGCCGATTGCAATTAAAAACATTTTAAAATTCATAACATGAAGTTGACAAATATTAAAAAAACAAAACACTTCATTTTTATTGTTTGGTTCCTGGCGGTACCGACCTATGACTGATCAAATCATTAGTTCAATTCACAATCATGTTGCATATAGTTTATGCTCTCAATGAAAAAAAAGAAACAATCAAAACAGACATACATATACATAGATAAAAAAAATCAAATAATATTAAATTTATAAAAAAGCTTGAGTCGAAGAGCACTTCTTTAAGACCAAAGCTGGAATGTCTACTGGTCTAGGTGAATTATTTATGTTAAGATCCACTAACACCCTTTTAACTGCACTTGTTCGAAAATATATGTTTGGTATAGTTACTAGTAATTAAATTAAATATTTTAAGTATCATAAATAAAAATTTGTTTCCTTATCGAAAGTGTATTTCAAGAAGCTATGATTTAATACCAAATTTCGTATATTTTCCCAAAAAAAAAAAATGTAAAAAAGTCATAAAAACTTCTAAAAATAACTTTTTATCCTTTGATCGAGTTAATCAAATATTGACATCAGGACTAACATTTTAAAAAATGAAACATAAGCAATTTTTTATTTTGGGCATTTGAATATATCATTAACATATATTTTTTTTAAGTGCGCAATTCACCGTATCTATATAATATATTTAACATTCTAGTGAACAACATTTGGTTTTAAGTTTATTATTTTTTTATTTTTCTCAACTAAAGTCTGATTTTATTGATGGTGATTTTTAATAGTCAATATAACAATCAGTCAGTGTTAAATTATTTGTCTCCATTATTCCATTATACACAAACACATCAGTATTCGAACGTATGTATAAGACAGTAACCACACACTTGTTAACAAACAAGTGCTGCCCAACCCAATTTTTATTAAATTGTCAAATCAGTGTTCAATGATCTTGTTTTAACTGACATACGTTTGTTTATCCTCGATACTTGTAAATTTATGTACAAAAGTATTTTGTTTATAAGAAACGCTCATATACCGTTTAACTTACACATTTTCGTATGGATGTGTGTAAAATAAGTTTGTTCGTCTGTTTGATTACTGTGTTAACCAACCACAAAACTGGCAAATTTACCATGTTCATCTGTATGTTCATATACTTTTAGGTACATACATATATAGGTACATATTTCCCTCCGAACATTTGTAATACAATTGTGTTGTCAAATTTTGCTGATGTCTCGTCTTAGACACTTCTGGAAGATTGTGGGAAGGAAATTTGTGATTTACTGACATAAAACACATTGCAAAATATATTTCATTATCTGGATGTAAACGATTCAGTACTTCTAGAGTATACAAGCGCAGCGAGCTCTCAATTGAGCTCTCTGGTTTATTTTCCAACACACGTACGTAAATTCCAAACTAAGAGAATGAAGTTTTTTGAATTATTATATCTGAGCAATTGTAAAAAATAATAGGAATTTTAATAATCAACGACATAAACTGCTAAACAAATGTAATACCCCCTACTATGTTAATTCTTGATACACAAGCCTATAGTTGACATTTATAGCAGTGTATATGAGTGCAAAAGTTCTTGGAGGACATTTTTATACTCCTAATGATCCATTATTTCATTCTCAAAATTTTCCATTATTTCTTTACTTTTTTTTACATGGAGTATATTAAAATTCCTTTTTTATCCAAAATTGCAAATAAATGTATTTCCGAGAGCAATGTTCAAAAATAATAGGTCGTGTTTAAATTTTTTCCAATCCTATTCATAAAAAATCTTGAAATTGTAATGTTTTTTTTTTTTATAGTACAGTACACTGTAAAGCAGTGAAGTCATTATACTAAAAACAGTAAACAAATTTACAACTTTTCTTTCAGTGCATGGAATGCGAAAACACAAAGTAAAGTAGTGTTAAAAATTTTACGCTCTGTTGATGTGTGTTCTAGAGGACTGTTAGAAGAGTGTTCTCATTTTACAAAGAAACTAAATACTTGCCATTGAAAGTGCAATATTCTGCTCTTTAATTTGCTACAAGGCTGACATAATCCAAAATTTTGGATTTTTGAACTGAGTATTTCAAAATATTAGCCATTTTAAAGTATGTATAGTTTTATTTGTTTTTAAAAATGTGTGTATATTATTTTCGCTGTTAACCCTATTACTTTATTTAAAGTTGCGAA
Source organism: Lucilia cuprina (assembly GCF_022045245.1). NCBI lineage: Eukaryota > Metazoa > Arthropoda > Insecta > Diptera > Calliphoridae > Lucilia > Lucilia cuprina. Next base: position 21,485,606 of record NC_060954.1, read on the forward strand.
AAAATATGTTTTTCTCATGCGAAAAATTTGTATATGTATTTTGACAGCATTTCACACGAAATTTTGAACAGAGTACATAGCTTTAAGGTGATTTTTTGCGTTCATACATATCTTTTATCTATATAGAAGATATGTGTGAAGAAGTTGTGTAGTTGACTATAAATTACATACTGAATGCAAGCTAACTACAATGAACTGCAGAGCTGTCCCAAAATTTGGTGTTAGCAAGCGAATTTTTAAAACTACAGGTTAACTATAATGTAATGCAGAAGTGGTTTACATTTTCTGTGGAGAGAATTTTATTTCGCTATATTTTTTCTTGTTTCTTTATTTTTATGAATTTATTTGTTAACTTTTGCAGACTGACTATAATCCAGGCGCGGATCCAAGGGGTGGAAAAAAGGTCGATCCTCGCCTGCTGAAATCTACCCCAAAATTCTTTAAAGACATTTTTTTCCACATGTTTTTTTATTATTTGGAATTTATTGTCATTTTCTTGTAAAAATTGTATTCGGTAAATTGGACAAATTAGTTATATAAGAGTGAATATTACAAAAAAAGTAAATATATTATTAAGATTAGATATAACATTTTAAAATTTATTTTAGATTTGCTATATGAATTAAATGCACAATTTCGGAAATCTTTTAAACTGTTAGATCATTAAAATTTTTCATAGATAGACAAAAATTGGCAAAATTGCAATAATTTGCTTAGCATCTCTAATATGTAACATATTATAACTCTGGAAAAGTTGTGAAAATAATACAAAATGAGCACTAAGTTTCATATTGTTATAATTAAGGTTCTAAATCCAATTGTTTCGATTTTGTTATATTTTGGAAGTACTTGGTTTATTTTTTCTAGGAATATATAAAAAACTTCTTACCATCCAATGGTTGACATCCATTATCATATTTGTGTCATTGTGTTAAATCGGGAAACCAGTGTACTTTAACGCGTAAATGATACTTCCATGTATCATCCGCGATGGAAATGTTTGCAGGGTACCTATGTATAAAATTTCACACACAGATACAAACCGTTCAGTTGTGTATTGTTAGCGGCAAGCAGCAACCAATACGGCAGATTGCCAAGAGAAAGATTTAATTAATTGTGTGATTTGGTAGTTGACTTAACACGAGTAAACGATAAATTTTGCTCTGATTTGGCGGAGTTAACTTGTGGACAAATTGTAGTAATTGAAATAAATGTCTTTATTATGTCGCACGACCACTGCGAGCCAGACAAAGTGCTAAAACTATTGCTGCCTGTGTGTGTTGTCGACACAAATAGAAACACAATCGGATAAAATAACAAAAACAATAACAACGTTGAACAAAAAATATCCACTAAAAACGGGTGTGTCCACCAATAATAACATGAATTTGTGTTTGTTTAATTTCTAACAATACCCAACAACAACAAAACCACTTAGTATGTATGAGGAGATAAATGGACAGACGTACCATCAGTACGATCATGTCGAACGGAATAAATATGTACTACATACATATGTATGTACCCAGTGAACAATTTTTCACTTTTAAAGTACAGTTGACGGATTTTAAAATATAAATAGGTTTGTGCATGATTTTTATGTAAAAAACAACAGATTTGTCGCAAAGTTTTCTTACAATAGAACTGAAAAAGGGAATAAAATGACTAAGCAAAAAAATATTAGAAAATGTGAAGACTATTCTGTTAAATATGTAATATATTATTCGCTTAGTTGTCTAATGAAATTACAAAAACAATTATCTTCAGATTATGGGCTGATTTATCGGATATTATTCCTAAGCCATTTTATGTTTCCCTTTAGGAAATGTGCTGACTATTCTCCTTTATGTCTAAGGAATAATAAAATAAAAAAACAAATTGTCCTTCGACAATGTACAGAGAAGTATGTTGTTAATCGTTGAATACTTCAGAAAATATGCAAAAAATCAATTGAAAGGTTTGCCGATTATTCTTTAAAATCTCTAAAGGAAATTTATTTTATTCGTTAAAAATTTAGAAAATTTCTGACATCAGACATGTCTGAAAAAAATTGTTTACTGGGTAGTTACAATATGATAAAAATTCTATTTTTTACTTGTAGAGAAATAAATTAATCCAATCAAACGGTATTCAATTGTAACTTGTTGATATATGTATGTATGAAAGTTTGTACATATATAGGTGATTTATTCATTTTGCAGCAACAACAAATTTTTAATCATTATTAATGAAATTCAGCAAATTATATACAACTAAAATATACTTGACAAAAAACTATTACGTGTATATGAATGTATTTGGTTTGTGAATCACTTCAAAACTAATTATAATTATACCCACCATAAAAAATGTCAGACGATCTAGCCAAGTCAGTCCGTCTGTCTGTTGGAAGCACTATAGAGTCCAAATGGAAGTAGATAGTGAGCTACAACACAATTACTTTTTTTGATGCAGTTTGGTATTGAAAATGACAGTATCGGTTCATGATATCGTCTTGCTCCCATATAAGACCCCCATCAGAAAATTACTTTATCGCTCATAACAGTCTAAAAGAAGCATCTATAGCGATGAAATTCTAATAACTTTGGAAGCATATTTGGCCAAAATTTGTGTTGTTTAATGTACACTACATTGCCAGCATATTGGGACTTCCATAATAACCATATTACAAATCATAAAAATTATTTTATTTGCAACAAGCTTCGGCATATGTCCCATTCATGATATACTCAGCTTACGCGACCCAGGTGATTAACTGGCAATACCTGTGAAATGGCGAAGATCTCGTAGCTGTAACGGATTTACCTGTGGTGCGAATTCAATAATTCAAGACTTAGTAATATTAGTCCCACAAACACATTAAGTATAACAATCAGCTTCGAATCATTTTCTAAATCAATTAAGCGTCATTGTAATCGCAGTTTTGAAGATTATTCAATGAAATTTGGAATATCTCCTGAATCTCCCGGATTGAGCTTTTACATACATAATTATGTTGAATGAGTTTTATACTTGCCTTGATAAAGAGTATGCAGAATTTCATTATGATATTAGTCTTTATACTTTACTTATCATTTAAAATAATTCGGCACTACTGTTGCAAGGAGCTAGCTGAAATAATGGGGGTGCACCTTATGCGTGCGGACAAGTTTTATATGGACACACAGACGATGCTAAATATCAGTGTATTTGGTTGTTGTTGTCTTTCCAATTTAAAAAAATTGATTACCATTTCTAAAAAAAATTTAAGTTGACTCACTTTTGAACTAGGTGTGCGATAAGTACTTCAAATCTAACAACTGTTTTATAGCTTCTAGCATCTACAAATAAGGACCGATTTAAATGTTTGTTGTGGGATTCCGATTTACAAACATATATACTTATTTTTAAATTCAAAATCTTAAATAATTGTTAATACAGTAAGACACAGTTTCCGTAACTCTTGTCAAGACCATCCCAGTTAATGTTGTGCTACATTTAATATTGACATAAATAAAATTTAATCATTTTTCAACGATTGTAATTGGTCTAGACAACGTACTCGTGTACTTGAATGAACTTCATTCAGATTACCTCTATCCATTCAATTTGGTTGGTTGGTTTGATTGCCTTAAATATACCATGGGAATTATTTTTCTTTTCCCCCTCTGCATTTTTGTTTTGTTTTTGGCATAAGACTTGTTTGTAAGAGTTGAAGCTAATTCTCAATTTTACATTTCAAGGAATTCACATTACAAGATACAACAGATATTTATTCATTTCTGTGACTATGACGCTACATTTTATTTTTTTAGAGTTTTTTGTTTGTCTTGTTCTTCTTTTTTATTCTTCATCTTTTCTAACGTTTAAGTTGATTTAGTACTTACTTAAAGTTCCCACGTTATATTTTTCTTTGCGTTTTTAGGGGAATTTCCGAATAATGAATGTAGAAATGTTAGTTGTTACAGTAAGTAAAATGTGCACAGTTTTACATTGATCACTGTGTTGAAAATTACATCTTAGAATATTAATTTCACTTTTTTATTGCATTTTTTGATGTTTTACTTAAATTGAATACAAATTTTGTTTTATAAACCTTTGATAAATTGTCATGAATAAGGCAGTAAATTTTTAAAGTAAGGAGAAAGTTCTATATTGAAAATTTTATAACTTTGTAATTTGATAATAAGTATGTTCTCGCAATTGATGATTTCAAAAATATTTACTATTTTAGCTAGATTTTGTTAAAAGTGACAGTGTGTTGATACTTTTATAGTTTTATTGGACAGTTTTTATCCAGCAAATGATTGCAATAAAAAATATATATAGGATAAGAGTATTACTGTATCGTCTGCATTGCAGACAGTTAGCGATCTTAAGTGGCTATTAATCGTGATAACCCAGAATAAAAGTAACAAAATTCCACCCTGTGTATACCGCGAAATTCCAGATAGTTTTATCGTACATCTCGCAGCTTATTCATCTGTTCCTTAGAATGTAGTTGATCCAGTTACGTTAAGAACACTAACTGTCTGCTATGCTGACGATATAGTAATACTTTCAGAGGGAAAGGATCCAAATTAATTGTGTAGAAAAGCTGAGGAGGATCAACCACTCGGTCAACATTCACCTATTCACATATGAAGTGGACAACTTCGTTTAAAGCGGTTACCACTGATTTCCATTTACATGCTGCTTATATTTAAAGGGTTTGTCTGGGGTTTTTAAGCATACTTTCGACTTTCCATTCCAAAGTTTTGAGTAGAAATGACGTAAGGCTTATCAGTCGAGAGGACTTAGGTGTCGCATAGCTAAGTGGTAGTTGGCATCACAACATATTACAATTTTCTTATTTTACCTTTGTATCTCTTCAACCAGTTTAATAAGATCCGACGTTAGTGTTGTGTTGGAAAATCGAAGGGCAGGAAAACAGATGCAATGTATATGTTGCCACGACCTTGCTTGAGTGCCGTTGCATCTGATGTAGATAATCCTGTTGACAGGAGAAAATAAAAGTTTATGTGACATATACTCTCCCGCTCCATTAAATAGGTTTACAGTTTTGTTTAAATTTAAAATATTTATTTGCAAAAAATAATTCAAAAAAACTAATATTTAAATTGTATATAATAACACTATCACTTGTAAGACAAAAATTTGGGTTTTTGTATTATTCGGTTTATTGGACAAATAATTATTAAGGTTTTGCGTTAGACGGTTAATAATCGGATAATTAAAAATTATTCAGTTATTCGAATAAAAGGAAACTAGATGTTATTATTGATATTAACAACAATTATCTTTATATAAACCCTGTAAAAATTTTGAAAAAAGCATTCACACATGGAAAAGTTGATAAGCATGTGAAAATAGATTCCACTTATAGAATTGCGTACTCCGATTTTTATGTCCTTATACAAGGATTTCAAATTTTAAAGGTATACAAACGAATATTTAAAATATTTATATGTACACGCAGAGAAAAACATGGTTAGGTATGGTTTGGACAACTATTCTATGTTTTTTGTAACAATATTTTGTTGTCATAACCAAACAATTGTTATTTTTATTGAACTTCAATATTTTAGTTACTAAAAACATTTATATGTTTATGACATTTATAAATTTAAGAATGATTCTCTGAAAAATAATTATTTTTACAACAACTAAACAATGATAATTATTTAAACATATTATATTATTTAGAATCATTTAAACTATCAAATAACCATTGAATGGAATGATTTTACACGTTTATCCAATAATGTTTAAGATATAAGTAAAATACGTTTACTATTATAAATATTTTGGTATCGCCAATTTTCTATCAGTTGTATGGTTTATACGTACTAGATCGGATAAAATAAATTGTTAAACAAACGCAGTGTTAAAATAATTGTGAAAAATAAATAATATCTAAAAATATAATAGGAAACAATAGAAATAAATAAATAAAAAAGTGCACATAAAAAATTAATAATTAAAAAAATTATATTGAGTTTATATTGGCATCATGTGTTTATGGGAATATCAGTGCTTGAAAATTTTGTGTTTGTTTAAAAGAAAATTAAGAAATAATTACATTTTACGCCGAGCACATTAAATGAACCATATTATGTTTAATATGTAACGATAACATGGTTACTTGAAGACATGTGACTACTTGTAACCATAATATGGTTACTTGAAACAATAATATGATTACTTGAAGCCATTATATGATTATATGAAACCATAATATGGTTGCTTGAAACTACAATATGATGCTTCAACATCACATTATGATTAATAAAACTATATTATGATGAAATATTTGGACTATATTTAATCATAATATGATAGACTATTATACTAATAATGATCATAATATGTTTTAACTTTAACCATAATTCTAAACATAATATGTTGCTCTTAGATTATGGTTACCACAACTATATTTTTTCTCTGCGTGTAGTTAATAATGCTAATATTGGTATCAAATGAAAACTTGAAATCTGTACATTCTATATTATTTACATGTCTCACTTAAAAAAAAACGAAAAACAACAAGTAAGAGTCAGTGTTGCCAACTTAGTGCTTTTAGCACTATTTGCGGTGCTTTTTGGTGTGCCAAACGCGGAAAATTTTGCTCATGGTGCCTTTCTTCAAAAAGGCACTAAAGTGGTGCTTTCTAAATTTATGACAGTGCATTTAGAGCTTTTTATACCCAACATATACCCAAGATGAGTGGGGTATATTGATTTTGTCACTCCGTTTGTAACACATTGGTCGTATATATTTTGGGTCCTTATTAAATTCTAAGGCGATCTAACCATGTCCATCCGTCTGTTCATCTGTCCGTCCGTCTGTCTGTTGAAAGCACGATAGGGTTAGAACGTAAAGAGCAAACGAGTTAAATTTTTCCACAAATTTTTATATGCATCAAAATTTCTCTACCAAATGACATTAATACTCATTACCGACTTAAAAATATTCGACATAAATATGTTTTATATAAGCCAAAATCTCTCTAGCAAATTTTACGGCAATCGGTCCATAATTGACCCTACCCCCACATATGGTCACCTTCAAAAATTGATTTTAACGCTCATTACTGACAAAAAAATACGTGTTTAGCGGAGAAATTCGAAATAAACTACTTTTATACAAATGTAATCTTCCTACCGAATTTAAGTCGGATTTATCGGTAACGTACCCTACCCCTATTAAGGTCCCCTTAAAAATATGAGTACAGCGATGAAAATTGACAAAAAATAAGTTTTATATAATTTTTTACACAATTGAATCTATCCCTCATATATAAAGCCTCCATGATTACTTCATCGTTGTACTCGCAATAAAAAGATTTTTATTATAATTCTTTATGCCAAATTTTATGACGATTGGTCTATAACTGACCAACAAAACAAAATCTATGTACAAAATGTACAAAAGCAAATATTCTTCAAAAACAAAAAAACAAAATATTCAAAATACTTTAAAATAAGTTATGTTATTCACTATCAGTGAAATTAACAATTTTTCCAGAACTCAAAAAACTTAAAAATAATATATATAGATTTTGCAAAAAAAAAATATATATATTTCATAAGTTTTGTAGTTTGGCCAGTTGGTAGTGTGCCTGTCAGTTTGAATGTTTAATGAATTTTTACTATTTTTAAAATTCTCATCTTATTTATCTAATATTCGTCAAACATTAGTTTAAGTTCTTACGTTACTAAAAATCTAACTCACACCGTTGAAAGACTTTAGCATGACGCATGTTTTGTTTTGCAGCCCAATGTTCTAAAAAACGAATTTTGGAGTCTTGTAGGAAATGAGCGAAATAATGTGCAATTTTTATTAAAATAAACAATATTTGACTGAAAAAACGTTAGTGCTTTTTTACCCATTTTCAGTTAGAAAATTACGCTTTTTTACCCCTTTTTAATTTTTTTGCGCGCGTTTTGCTTGACCAATGTTGGCAACACTGGTAAGAGTGCTATATTCGGCTGTGCCGAATCTTATATACCCTTCACCATAGTGTATTTTAAACATATTAGTTTTATAAATTTTAAATTTTTCCCGTCTACATTATTACTAAACCAAAAGATAAACAAAATGAACAACAACATCGCTAAACGAAATAAAAAAGAAAATTCACAAGGCATCTAAAACAACAGACATCTATACACACATAACGAAAAACACAGAAAAACAAAAACAAAATAAACAACGCAATAAAACCAACCTACATCAAAATATACAAACAGAATTTACAAAAACAAAAAGAAAATACACAACTCAATGACGCCAACAGCATCCAAACATAAAAAAATACACAGCTGAATAAAACCAAATACATCTACACACGCACATGTACATCTTTATCCAATTCACAGTGTTGTTGTTGCTTTTCTAACAAAGCATGGAAAAAATGTGGCTTTTTTGATGAAATTTTCAGAGGTTGTCTCGGATTTTTGCTCATATCTCCGTTCTTTATAGACCGATTTTGCTGATTTTAAATATCTTCTCGAAAGCATGTCTAATTGAATTACTGAAGATTCGGATCTCGCCGATATCTGGGAACCTCTAAAAACTATTTTCAACAGACAGACAGACAGGCAGACATGGCTTAATCGACTCCGCTATCTATAAGGATCCAGAATATATTTATACTTTATAGGGTTGGAAAATTATATTATAGAAATTACAAACGGAATGACAAACTTATATATACCCTTCTCACGAAGGTGAAGGGTATAAAAAGAAATTAAATTTAAAAAGGTTTCATTTTCGACCCAAAAACTTTTAACTACTTTTTTGTGCCAAATTTTCTTTATGATTTCCAATTATTTCTTGATGATCTTGATGATTTGAAATAAATTATATTATTTCGAAGCAGAGGAACTTAGCTTCATTTGAAATTAATATTATTACCAACTTTTTAATATAAATTTGGAATTCAATCTTTTGAAATTGGATGTCTTTTACAAAAGCATAAGAACTGCTTATGAAAAACTGAGTACTCAGAGTTAATACTAATGGTCCACAGTTTCCTGTACGCATAGATTTTTTCATGTTTGAAAATACATTTTGTACGGTTTATAAACAAAAATATTATTTTCACTTCTTTCACTTCAATTCTTTGTTTAGTTTTTTATCAAATAATATAAATTATTACTGTTTATGTGAAATGTTTTTCTTTATAACGAAAGTTACTGTTTTTAAAATTTTCAACGAGTTCTAGAATTCATACGTTCCATTGAACACTAGTTCAACTATTACTGTTGCTGAAAACTTATTAGAAATACTTAAGAACACAACAATGTTCCCAAAAAACCTGGTTTAAAAAAAAAAGCGATATAATTATTTCCATGATTTCTTTTCAAAAATCATCAAATAAATTTTCATTATTATAGAAAATTTATTAAGAAATTAAGAAAAGAAGAAAATTTATTATAAAAATATGAAATTTTGTAGAAATTACATAGTAATTTTACTTCTAAATAGTGAATTTCTCTTAATCGGTTAATTGGTAGAAATTATTCGGTTTATTCGTTATTTGAAATTTGACAATTTTCATTTATTCAAACGATTAATCGTCAAAAATTAATTGATTAACCGAACGACGATTAATCGTTTAAAAACTCTAGTACCATTAAAAAAGATGGGGGTATATTGATTTTGTCATTCCGTTTGTAACACATCGAAATATTGGTCATAGACCCATAAAAGTATATATGTATATTCTGGGTCCTTATTAAATATTAAGGCGATCTAGCCATGTCCGTCCGTCTGTATATTGAAATCACGGTAGGGACCACAGCTACACGCAGAGAAAAACATGGTTGTGGTAACCATAATCTAAGAGCAACATATTATGGTTAGAATTATGGTTAAAGTTAAAACATAATATGACCATTATTGGTATCAAAGAATATCATATTATGATTATAATTAGTATAATAAGGCATCATATTATGATTGAATATTGAACAAATATGTCATCATAATATTGTTTTCGTAATCATAATGGCATCATATTATTACACAATAAGATCACAACATTGTGATTGATAATCATATTGTGGTTTCTAGTAATCATATAATGGTTTCCAGTAATCATTTTATAGTTTCTAGTAACCATATAATGTTTTCCAGTAACTATGTTATTGTTTCAAGTAACCATAAAATGATTTGCAGTAACTATATTATTGTTTCAAGTAACCATAAAATGGTTTCCAGTAATCATATTATCGTTTCCAGAAACCATTATAGTTTCTAGTAATCATATTATGGTTTCGAGTAACCATAATATAGTTTCCAATAATAATGTTATTGTTTCCAGTAACCATAATATAGTTTCCAGTATCGATATAATGGTTACCAGTAACCATATTATAGTTGCAATTCATCATCATATTCATATCATGGTCCATATTGTGATCTATAGTAATTATATTATGACCCATATTATTCATATTATGATTGCAACTTTAGACTTTATTACTCGTTAATAAATTATTTATTAACATATATATACATATTTCCGATATGCAAAATAGTGCAATATTTAACCTATAATAAAAGGACAATATTATTATTTTCAACATTTTAGCATATTTTTTATTATATTATTTATTGTATGTACATAAATTTAAAAATGAAATATTTGCTTTGTTTACACAAATATAACCAATGAAATTAGACTCTAACGATTAAACGTCAACAGCAAAATAATTATCCTCAAACTCAACTTGAAAAGAATGATAATGTGTGTTTAATCCGTGGTTTAAAAGTCGCTGAACATAAAGCTTATAGTAATTGTCAACACAATAAATAAAGTTTATAATAGCGTATAATGGGATATCATCTTCATACAGACCTATGTGAATAGCAATTCCGGGTTTAAAAAACATATTTTCATATTGTAAATAAGATATAATCTCTACTGGTGATTCAAAAATAATGCCATATTTTTCTAAACAATTATTTGGTAATAGCTTTGAAGGTCCTTTTTCAATTTTTGAAACTACTATATCATTATAATTCACTAAGAAATGTAGTAACTTAATTTGATATTTGACATAAATTTGTTTTTAAAATATTAATTTTATTGTTAGAGCTATTGCTAATATGTTTTAAAATTTTCTGCACTGATTCAAATCTCATTGAAGAAATATGTTTTAATGGTCCAACTGTTTTTATTATGTTAGCATAGTGTAACATATTATGAAATTTTGGTTTTAATTTCGATTTTGACAATTTAAGATACAAGTTATTGTGTTCGATAACTAATTCTTAAAGGTGTTCATCTATATTACTTTGAATTGAATCAGATTCACAAACAATATGTACAATTTCTCTTAAAAGTAGATATAGCGTCCATTCTTCACAGTTCGGAACTTAGTCTCCAATAATTAACCCAAAACATTTCAAAAGTGTTAACATTTCCGATGCTGAAAGTTTCAATTTTTGTTTCTTTAAAAAATCAGAATTTAAAATTGGAGGTTTGTTTTTTCCATATATAGGGCCATAGTTAAACGTAAGCATTCTATAGTTCAACTGCTCTGTTGAAAAAAATTGTAGTCTTCAATAAATCGTTTCAAAATAAATATCAAAACATAATGACAAACACCTTCCAGTAAATCATGCATGACGTCTACGCTATAATTTTCTGTTACATGAAAATTTTTCAAATTATTCTAAACTGAATTCTCTTTAACTCCTGTGAGCTTGAAGTATCATTTATTATCATCATAATCATTTATTGCTAAATCTCTTTCGTAGTTTTCTGGATTTCTCAGCATATCAGTATTGAAATTTGTTTCAGTTTGTGTTATATTACGGTGTTGTTTACATATACGGCAATAGAAGTTACTTGAGAAGCTTTTTGAAAATCCGAGAATCATATTAAGGCCTAAATTATCTCCCAAAATTAAAGACGGGATTATTTTTATTTTTGTTATATTTCTACCTCGATAAACAATTTTGTTATTAATTTCAATTCCTGTCTGTTGTAAAAAAATTTAGTTCGTTTACTAAAGCATTAAATGTTATAGTATTTCCGAATTTTTTCGATCCTCTGAAAATAACAACATTGCCACGAATATATGAGATAATTTGGATTGAAGATATTCAGGAATAGGCATTTTTATATAAACACTGCCAAGTTTTTGCAGTCCTGCATGTGTTCCTAGAACATTAGCGAACTCAAATTCATCAAAGTAAATAAAACATGGTAAACATAGAACATTGTCCTCTATGCTATTACTAATTTTTTTCTTCCAATATGAACTTTGTATAAAATTATAACAAACATTTGCAATAAGGGTTTTCAGCTTATTAATATAAGAAATAAATTCGGGTAAAAATTGGGATGTTGAATTAAAAAAATTATTTGTATCATCTAAAAAAAAATAATAATAATTTAAAACGTTTTAAATATAATTTTTGCAATTTCTACTTACCCAATTTTATATCTAGAACAAAATCATTATTTAATATGCATTGGGCAACGTAACTTGTAAATATTTCTTCATTTATGATAAAATCATTTGAGAATATGTTAACATTTAAATCCTGGTGTATTTTATAAACCTTTTTAGCTAAGAAATAAAACAAATGGAGTAACAAATTATTAAAATGTTAGAAAGTTTACCTACCTTCTATTATAAACAAATTATAATCATTTTTACCACAAAATTGTACACCAATAATTTGTTTATTGTCACCGAATTAAGTTTTAATTAATTTGAATCCCTCCATTGCATTTATTATTTTTTGAAAAAAAAAACTTTAATAATTTTGTTGCTTAACAAACAAACAAATGTGATGCCAGATTAATGTTTTACATGATTGATACGTGCTTGATACATGTGGAGGCACAAATTTTATTTTAGCGATTTTTTTAAATTAAAAGCTCAAACAGATATATAATTAACCCATTGAGAGCCAGGGTGAAATTTTATGTTTTTTCTATTGTCTTGTTTTACAAAAGTGCCGTTATTTTAAAAATATATAGATATAACGGTACTTTATCTTATTTATTGAGCTTTCAAATGATGTATGTTTAAAAGCCATAACCCATGAAATGATGGAGTTATTTAAGTTTAAAATTTAATATTTTGCTAAATATTCATTTATGAAACTAATTTAAAATTTTTTAATTATTAAAAAATAAAAAAAAATTATTAAAAAAATGTCTTTATGGGTTAATGATATATCTCACACTATACATCAACCATATAAGCAAATAAGTAGTCGAGATATATCAAATAATACATTAACATTTCTTTTAAATTCAGCTGAATGTACACCCCAATTTTAATATTTATTAACAGGTTTGACGTATTGATTGGAATCGCTCTCAAATAAACACATACATTAAACACGAGCTGCCAGTCGCAGTTTGACACAAAGTATTGTATGTGTTTAGACTTTATTAAAGGAATACAATACATTCAATATGAAACAGCTAGTTCTCAATATTGAGAATTCTCTGCATATTGAAGACAATATTGATAAAAATTTTTATAAACGAAATTTCACCTAAATATTCTCTATCGGTTCTTAATTGACCGTACCCCCGATATAAGGTCCCCTTCAGAAAATGACTTTAACACTAATTACCGACCCAAAAATGCGAGTATAGTGATGAAATTCGATATAGGTATGTTCCTTGCGAACCAAAACCTCTCTATTAATTTTTTTAGGATCAGTCCATAATTGACCCTACTCCACATATAAAGTCGCCTTCTGAAAATGACTTTAACACTCATTAATGGCTCAAAAATACGAATATAGTGAGGAAATTCGACACAAAAAAGTTTTATACGAGCCAATTCATTCAACCAAATTTAGTGAGGATCGTCCCGATTTTAACGCTCATTAATGGCTTTAGAATGCGAGTAAAGCGATGAAATGCGACACACGTAAGTTTCTTACGAGCCAAAGCCTGTGCACCAATTTTTTTGGATCGGCTCATAAATGTCCTTTCCCCTATATAAGGCCCCCCTCTGAAAATGACTATAACACTCATTACTGGCTTAAAATTTGGAATATAGTGACGAAATTTGATGCAAATAAGTTTCATGCGACCCAAAATCTCTACCATATTTAGCGATGATCCGTCTATAATTTACCCTCTCGCCCATAAAAGGTCCCTTGAGAAACGAATAAATGAATATTACCAAATTTCAAATAACGAATAACCGAATAATTTCTGTCAATTAACCGATTAAGAAAAACTTATTACTTAACACTACAATTTATGTATATTTCATTAGAAATTCAATATTTTGATAAATTTATTTATTTATTCCTTTATTAATCTTTTATAATGAAGATTTTTTTATATTTAATAAATCATTTTAATAATGTGTACCTACTTCTAAAATATATTCCTACAGAAACACATTAGAATCTAATGATTAGATTTTTAAAAGCAATCTTGGAAAAAATGAAATCACTTTTACTTCTTCAGCCAGTTTTGATGAACGTAGTTGTGTTTCTTAAGTATTTCTAGTAAGTTTTTAAACAAAACGTATACACTAGCTAATTGGAACGTATGGATTCTCAAACTTGTTGAAAAATGGCAAAAACATAAAATTAATTTAATTCCTTTGTGTAAGAAAAGATTTAAGCTACGTTCACAATGACAGAGTACTCCACTCTGGAGTTATTTTAAAAGAGATAGTCAAATTTAAAATATTGTTGATAAAAAGAAACAGAAAGACAATTTGCTGGAGCACTCTATCATTGTGAACGTAGCTTTAAGATGAAAAATAATAAAAAAATAGATAGAATTGAACCCAAAGATGTGAAAATTATAATTTAGTTTGTTATAGCAAAATATTGTAAAAAAGTCATACAAATAATAAAACGGATTCTTTATTCGATTAACCGAAAAATTTTGAATTATTCGATTACTAGCCGGCTAAAATAAAACCTCAAATACTTATTTGTCGAATAAACCGAATAAGATTAAAACCCGAATAATGGAATACCCTACTAAATACTGCTTAAAAATTACAAGTATACCGATAAAATGTAATACAAATATGTAAGTTCCTCGCGAGCCAAAATCTCTCTACAAAATTGTATGTGGATCGGTCCATAATTGATCCTACCGCCTATATAAGATACCCTTCAAAACGCCATACCGCCTTAAAAACGTGAGCTTGAAATACGGTTATGAAAAAATGTGTTAGTAATTCACCCTACCCCCATATAGAAAATTACATTACGCTAATTACTGTCATAAAAATACGAGTACAGAGGTAAATGTAAACAAGTTCTATACAAAATGAAATCTTTGTACACAATTTCATGAGTATCGGTTCATAATTGACGCATATGAAGGTCCTCTTAAAAAATTACTCATACGCTCACGGTTTAAAATTTTACCAAAAATATTTTGTGGATATATGAGTTTCGGCACAGCCGAATATAACACTCACACTTGTTTTATTCTAACATACTTCGTTTTTGTAGCTATATTTTATGCACACTTTATTATATTCATTCAAAATAAAATCAGTGTTTGTGAATATAGACAAAATATTTAAGCAATTTATTGATAAAAAAAATAAAATTTCTAAATGAGGATTTATATAGGTCAAATATGGGCCGGTCCTCGGTAAATTTGGGAAAAGGTTATATTTTTAAATAACAGTTAGTTTTGTTGAGTTTCATTGCAATACAATTGGTTACAAGTCAATTTTAGACGTTTAAGACATTTTTTTGAAGGGGATTTGTATGGGGGCTAGAGTCAAATAAGGGCCGATCCTTACGGTCATACAGTGTCATTTATACTTATATAAAACTTATTTGTGCCAATTTTTAGAGAGATAGTAGAATATTTGACGTAATTATGGCATAAAAAGTTCAAATCAGGAGGTACGGTTGTAGGGGCCTTGGTGAAATAATGGACCGATTTCAACCATTTTCAATAAGCTTCGTCCCTGTGCCAAAAAATTTCATCATATTATGTTAAAAATTGCGGCCTGTACCTTGCGCACAAGGTACATGGACAGCCTGCCAGCCGGACGGACATGTCTTAATCGACTCAGATTCTGAATCGATCGGTATACTTATGGTTGGGTATTGGACCAATATTTTTGTATGTTACAAACATCAGCACAAACGTATAATACCCTCCCCTGTAGGGTATAAAAACTCTATTTTAACTGAAATTGGGAAAATTCCACATGATGTTGGCAATTTTCATTAAATATTGAGAAAATTCTAATTGTAATTGTGATTTTCAATTTAATATTGACAAAATTTTAACTGAAATTACGATTTTCAATTTTAAATTGAATAAATTCCGAATATAATTAAGAATTTTCATTTAAAATTGGAAAAAATCTATATGAAATTGAGTATTTTAAATTGATGTTAAGGCAATTCAAAATTATATTAAGAATTTCCATTTTATATTGATAAAATTCTAATTGCAGATTTTTAATTTAAAATTGAAAATATTCCAAATGCCAAAGCGAATTTCCCTTTAATATTTAGAAAACTTCGATTGAAATTAAGAATTTATAATTTAAATTTAGAAAACTTAGAAATTTTTAACTGCTAGGTTATTGAATATTGTTAAATAAAATAAAACTCCTATTGAATAAATGAAATTGAATAAATTTTAAATGAAATTAAGAAAATTTCTGTCTTATTCATAAACATTTGTCAAAGGTTTATACATAGAACAAGTTTTATAAGAAAAAGTTATTTATAATTCTTTGATAAAAGTTTATGAATATGATCCTTTCTGTTTAAGAAATAAATATATAATTATACCCTTCACCTTCGTGAGAAGGGTATATATAAGTTTGTCATTCCGTTTGTAATTTCTATAATATAATTTTCCGACCCTATAAAGTACATATATTTTGGATCCTTATAGGTAGCGGAGATGATTAAGCCATGTCCGTCTGTCTGTCCGTCTGTCTGTCCGTCTGTCTGTCTGTATGTTTGTTGAAATCAGTTTTTAGAAGACCCAAATCATGACTGAGTCCAAAGATATAGGCATTTTAATTAAAAAAATTTAAAAAAGACGATTTTTTGCCATTTTTTGGGAAAAAAAAGTATCTTTTTTTTTTTAAGTTATCTAAAAAGTGTACTTTTTCGTTCTTCAAAAGGTACAAAAGGCTTTAAACACATCATGGTGAAGGGTATATAAGATTCGGCACAGCCGAATATAGAACTCTTACTTGTTTTAAATTAAAAATGTTTATTATATTATAAAAATGTTAACCAGCGTTCAATATACTACATTTCTTATTTATTTTTTAAGGAAAAAGTATGTAATTAATTACTACAAATATACCATGTTTAAATTTACACATTTTATGTAACATTACTAAAAAAGTTATATACGTTATAGTAGTAATTTTACATGCATTTTTAGAGTATAATATAAACAGCTTCTTCACATTTTCTAATATCTTTAAACCTTTGCCGTTGGTATTTCAAAAACATGGATTTCAAAGCATGGATTCTAAGCCAGAATGTAAACGGCATGCTATACACTTCACGCATTGTTATCCACAGAGGGTAAGATACCCACCTTCGGAGTATTATTTTGCTCCCTATTGCAGGATGATGATGACACGTGACCCGCGAATGGATCAGCACTCGTCGCCGGTATTAGTTAATTTAGGCACTGCGCCGTAAATTTAATATTTTTATTTTCCATATTTGTTATTTTCAATTTTTGGGGAATATAATATTCCCAGGTGGTGGAATATCTGCCTTTCATTAGCTTGAGTGAAACTAAGGCTGGAAGAGGACCACCACCCAGAGAAAAACGGAAAAACTACCCCGAGTAATTAAATAGAAAAAATACAATACATATACAAATCTTTAGAAATAAATACATAAATGTGTCTTAAAATATATTTTTATACCAGTTCGAAAGGCGAAGCAACAACTAAATATGAACATAAAAAACTTTATGATTAGTTTTCATTACATGTTGCAGCTGAGATATTATTGGATTTACGAATAAGATACATACTCTAACACTTGCACCTTTCTCTTTGATGAATTAAAAAAAAACAAGCATTTCAACTGATGTTTAAACTTACTCACGCACTACCAACATGAAAATAAACGTTTGAGCAAATAGTACACTCTGATGTGTCGATCACGTGCAGACAATTATTTTATCAATCAATGAGGCGCGTTCCATACGCATAGCATCGTTTTGGCTTTACTATCTGTCAACTTTTATATTTTAGACTCTGATTGAAATTACACGTAAGAATTTCACACATTTAGCTTGAAGTATTGAAACTTAATAACAAAATACAGGTAACTCTCGATACAAATGATATAGAATACAATTAAAAATCTTTTTGAATTCAATTATATTTGAACATGTAATATTTTACCTCTTGGTCTTTCATCAATTTAATTTTGCCTAATTAAAAAACAAAAAATAATTTTTGACACACTTTAAATAAAAAAAGTATTAATAATGTGTAACACCAAACATCTTTATACCAAAATTCGACATGTATTAGACTAGTCCAGACACATCATAATATTTCTTAAACTAAGTTATGGGTGTAAACTTAATAAACTATATTAGAAAATATTATCGAAACTTTATAATAATATTAAATAATCTCTTAATATAAGTAAGGCTTCTGTAACATGTAAAATCTCAATACCACCAAATACCCTGGTATAAAATTATTTTTAAATATCACTCCCTTATTTTCTTGACGTTTGTGTAAAAAAAAGATAATTGGTCCTATATCATTAAGAATACCAATTGTTTAATATCATTTTATTTATATTTTTTATGTACTCTCTACTGCAGTCGATAAATATTAAGAACGATATTGACCAACACCCATTACATCTCACATCTAGTAAAACATCACAATAAATCTTTTGTATGTAAAGTTAATCACAAAAATAAGTATGTTTAAAGAAATACTGACAATTGGTTTTATTTAAAACAGCATTTATTTGTGAAAAACAATTATGACAATTAAAATTTACGTCTCAAAAGTAGGTACACAAATCATTTCAATATATATTTGGATGCATGGTATTAACAAAATTTAGGAAAATTTGACTTTTAGTTCCGAAAAATATTAATTTTTGATAATTGTTCTAAATATAATTTATAGGCGCAATAATGATATTTCACACACTTTAAAAGCTTATCCAGAAATGTTTTGCTTGAATATAGATAATAATTAGTATTTACTCCCAAAAGTACTAATTTTGTCCTTTTTTCATTCACATACCCCTTCTTGTCCCTTCATATCTAAGTTTTGGAAAACAATATAGCCTATCACACCATACAACTATATATCTAACTAGCCCTTAAGTGTAATTAAAAACATTACGCAACAGGTCGCAATTTGCAAGAAAATTTGATGAAATTTGGCACATACTCTCGGAGATTATTTCCATATTATAAAAATCGACAAAATTTTGTTTTATAAAAGTTTTAATGACACTTTAGTTGATTGTCATAATGATCGGCCCTTATTTGATCATATCTCCCATATAAAAACCCCTTCAAAGGACTTGATGGTTCAAATTCACTTATAAACTTTAATATTAATATTATAAGGATAGGCCATATTAAACACCTACCCCCATATTACCCTCTTTTAGAAAATCCCTTTTTTGTAATAAATTGTTAAAATATTTCTGAATTAAAGTAAAAATTAATATAAATGCTTTATTATTCAAAATATGGTCGGTCATGCCCAACTATAAATTTTAACTTGTTTATTTATTTGTTTTAATTATTTATTGAAGAAGTTTATATTGTCTAAAAATATGCATTTGTGAAGTCCCTTTACGCAGCAAATATCAAAAGTGCCGTTTTTCACCATTTTACCCCCTTTTTGAACCCCCGAAAGTTCAAGTTCTAAAAAAAAGTATAGATCTAACTATGTTAAAATTTGAAACATACAATAAAATTTAATACAAAAATTTGTTTATCTGGGAAGCTAATAAAACTAAATTCTTCAAAATTTGCACTAAGAACTTAAATATTCATCTGAACATGAGAACTTAGAGCCCCCATATGAGTTAATTAGAAAAAATCGTATACCGAGAACCTATTAGAGCTAGAATCTTAAAATTTGAATTGATGAACTTTGACATTTATGTGAACACAGAAAAAAAAATTTGCCTAAATACTGCAAAATGGGATGTAAATATGAAGAAATTTAGTTTAGTGAGTCGATTAAGACATAAAAAAAACTAAATTTTCTAAATGAGGCTTTATATAGGTCAAATATGGGCCAATCCCCGGTAAAATTGGGAAAAGGATATATATTTTTAAATTTTTAACAGTTAGTTTTGTTGAGTTTCATTGCGATACAAATGGTTACAAGTCAATTTTAGACGTTTAAGACATTTTTTGAAGGGGGTTTGTATGGAGGCTAGGGTCAAATAAGGGCCGATCCTTACGGTCATACAGTGTCATTTATACTTATATAAAACTTATTTTTAGAGAGATAATAAAATAATTGACGTAATTATGGCATAAAAAGTTCAAATCGGGAGGTACGGTTTTATGGGGGCTAGGTGAAAAAATGGACCGATTTCAACCATTTTCAATAGGCTTCGTCCCTGTGCCAAAAAACATGCTTGGTCCAAATTTCATCAAATTATCTTGAAAATTGCGGCCTGTATCTTGCGCACAAGGTTTACATGGACAGCCAGCCGGGCTGACGGACGGACGGACATATCTTAATCGATTCAAGAAATGATTCTGTATCGCTCGGTATACTTTAAGGTTGGTATTGGAATAATATTTTTGTATGTTACAAACATCAGTACAAACGTATAATACCCTCCCACTATAGTGGTGTAAGTTATAAAAAGTAGCTTTTCTCCCAGGCATACGGGTTATCTCTCAATCGATGCGTATAGAAATTTCAAAAAGTGCCTTTTGAAAAACGAAATTTATAAAAAATTCCCTTTTATCAATTCTCACCTAATCCGGGCTATATATTCTTAATTTTATGTTTTTAGGTTCCATATTATAGAAAAATCAAAAAATACCTTTTATACCTATACTAGAAATGTAATAAAAGAGAAAATGGCTATATAATTTGTATGACGAAATCGACATTTTGATTTTTTAAATATATGTTTATTTGCACTTTGGCGACATCAGTTTAAAACGTTTTTATTATTTGTTTCGATATTATTTGAAATTACAAAAAATCATGCAGAATCTGTAATTAATTTTCAAAAAATAGTGGTTATGTCTTTTCATCAAATATTGGATAGGTCTGAACGTACCTTTACTCGTAGAAGATATATAATGTTCGGTACTGCAAAACAAATAAAGAACATGTCGCGTAATATGCAGATGTTTTTACATGTCTATGTATGTCTGTAAATATGTAAATATATAGAAATTACTAGAATGGAGACAATTATATCCTTTTGTATTTATATCCATACATAAATGTGCCGCTACATCAATTCAGGGGCAGTTGTTGTTTCTTATGTAACTCATTAGATGGGTGCTATTGTCTTTAACTGTTTACTGAATGTGAATATTTATAGTACTACAAGTGAACATTAGAGTGATCCAAGCTTGTATGAAGGAAAATATTTTTTTGCGACAGGGCGCCCCATCTTTAATTGTTCTTTGGGTTGTACAACTACAAAAAAATAACGTTGATTAGACAACGTTAACATGTGCCGCAACGTGAAAACTTCACGTTGCAAAGCAAAAAAGTGCTAAGGACAACAATAAGTATTTTCGGTGAACTTGGTCTATTTCCTTAGGTTATTTTAACGTGATAGACAAAAAATCCAAATTTTTTTCATATTTTAAATTCTTGTGAAGGGGAGGACGTTCAAAATTCGTAATTTCTTTTTGTTTTTTTTTTTTTTTTTTGAGCACTCTAATGCATATGTAGTACCCCACAGAAAATTTTCAGAGTACTCGGAATTGTAACCAATGTTGTGTGCTTTACTTTGTGTTACTTATAATTTGATTTACTTGTATATAAAATCTGGATATGAATCAACATTTTTTCAATGTTTAAATGAATTTTAAGCAAAATTTGTTGCTTAAAATTAGGATCATGATCTTGTAATGATTGGAATGGCCTTATGCTTATGAATGAATTTGTAGAAACATGTATTTGGGTAGAATTTTTAAAAAAAACATACATATTTATATACTTCTTAATACACATGTATTTTAAATAGAAAGTTGTTGTAGATATTTTTTGATATACTTGTGTTCCAGCTAGGAAGGTGCTGTAGAAACAATTTTACTTACTAGGTATATCGGGAAGAATGTAGGAATAGCTACTTTTCCATACACAAGTATATTATTAAAAAAGTATAATCTACACACAATATCGCAAACCAAGTATATCAGTTAGTGTGTCATTTTCAAGCGGCCATACCCTGTGTAAAGTAAGCCAGAGTGTGTGTAAGTTTGTAAGCACTTTCGAATACAAAATAAGCAACACAATATCAATGTAGTAAGCTATAAATTTTCTGTTGGGTATATTATATACAGTTTGTAACAAAATTGTTTAAGAAATAATTATCAATATTACATAAATACTATTAAAGTTTTTGTTTTTTAATTAGCTCAATTCGACAAATTTTGGAATGCTATCAGACAGAAGATGAGTAATTCTCTCCTCCTCATTTTGGCAGTATCTGCACAAGTCGTTATATGGAAGACCCATGAAAGGATTTTATATGAAGATCAATGCGAGACCACAGCGTCCTTGCAATGGAACAAGTATGTTTATGAGACCAGCAGTCTTGAGCTGAACTATAGAACGTGTACCAGTGTCTTTCGACCCAAATAATAGATGCATGTCTCGAGGAATTGTCAAATGTGTGGAAATTTTAATGTTAAGGAAGGCAACCGGAGTAAAATTACCATAACCCAGATATTTTTTAATATATGCAACAAGGAAATAAAAAACCGCCTCAACGGATTTATGCAGGAATGTTGAGAGAAGAGCTTTGTCAACTAATATATGCATATCTATTATTCTCTCTGAAGTTGTTACAAGAAATTACGATAGACTAATTCCACATTTAGTACTTTTTCGGTCTTCAAATATTAAATATTCTTTGTTTGTTTTATTATATTACTCCAAAGCACATGATCGGGGCAAGGATTTCTATGCAAATACATGTTTATAGTCAGTAACTTAAAATAACATTTAACTAAACAAAATTGCATCGATTTATTGTTACATATTTTGTTATAAATGCATAAATTGCACATTTTGCTTTATTCAATTGCATATATTTTAAATATTTCCAACATTTTTATAACATAATTTGAATATTTTTTAATTTTATTAAAACTATTTTTTATTTTCTCTGTATTTTAAATTTTTACAACAAATTTGGTATTTCCATATATAGATTTTTTTAAACAAATACCAATAAATTTGGATTTAACACCAATGTATTAGGTTCTATGATATACAATTTTACATAGATTTATTTAACTTTAAAAACCACAATAGTGTGGAAGGTATTTTGAGTTTGTGCTGCTACCCGACAAAAACTTCCATTACCTAGTAATCCAGAAAGTAATGCTTAGAAACTAATTACTCTTGGGGTGAATAACTAATTATTTCGACTAACTAATTGTTCGACGAGGTTCAAATAATATGTAACTACCGTAAACAAATTAATAATTGGTTACTTATTTGTTACAAATAAACCTACAAATATGTTATGTGATAGCTAGTTATTTTGAACCGACTTTGTATGTAGAAAGCAATAAATATAAAAATTCCTCAGCTGGGGTTTGAACCCAGCATTCATTTGTTTTCTATGTTTCTCACTCTAATTTTGAGAAAGGCTATTTACAGAAAAATATAAATTAATATCATTGCAAAAAAAAAACGGCTTCCAGCAGGGCTCGAACGATTGGGCTACAACAAAACCAAATTGATTTGTTCTTTACCAGTAATAACCTATTCAGCTAAATGAAATAATTTGGTTGATAATGAACACCCATTACCAAGTAATTTATGAAAAAACTACTGACCATTTTTTGTTGGGTAATTGTATCGTCCAAATTCCTGAGCCATGTAAAAAAATAACATGATGAAATTTTACATTACCAAGAATTCAGAAGAAAAACGATTACTAAAAATTCTGAAGAAATATAATTTATACAAAAATACATTCAACCATCAAATTTTATTACAATTGCTATCAAGCGTTCCACTTTCAGAAATTAAATATATACCGCCTTATGCAAAAAACTATTATTATGTTAACAATGGTTGTTAAAACCTGTTTTTATATAGAAAAAGTGTGCATAAGGCCCATACGTTTTTGCTTAAGGCCCATACTATTTAAAGTTGTTTCTTAGTCTTAATATTTGTCATTCTCGTGGTTCCGTTATATTGGTATTATAGTACATAAAGCAGTCCTTAAAAACATGTATATTAAGATCTGAATATTTAATAATTTGTACCTTCACAATGAAATATTTATTTTCATATATTTCACATTTTTAGTGCATATATTCTCATTTTATAATGCGTTTTATAAGCCCATATTTTTAATTTTTGTGCATGAAAATCCTTGCCCTGCACATGATCATTAAACATACTCGTTCCTTATTATTAGGTTTTTAAGAGAACTTTTTGTTACTTATTATCTCTCAAATGATACTATTTGAATTATTTTAAATGTTTTACCAAGAAACATAAATTTTTATAATCTGTAAGTGGGACTTTTGGTACTTTATATAACCACCATGAAATATGGATGTATATTGATTTTGGCATTCCGTTTATAACACATCGAAATATACATTTCGTTTCAAAACACAAAACGTTTCACGATATGTATAGTCAATTGATTCTATAAAAAGATTTATTTTATTTCTTTCAATATACGTAATTGTATTTATTATAAAAATTTAAATTATCGAACTTGTCTCAACAAAATTTAATGTCGTTATGAAAAATATTAAGGGTTTTCATTTAAACGTT
This sequence comes from Lucilia cuprina, assembly GCF_022045245.1. Classification (NCBI taxonomy): domain Eukaryota; kingdom Metazoa; phylum Arthropoda; class Insecta; order Diptera; family Calliphoridae; genus Lucilia; species Lucilia cuprina. The sequence goes on from NC_060954.1 coordinate 21,510,568, forward strand.
CAAAACCCTCGTAAACTGTGCAACCTGTGCATGTTTCCATTCTAGCAATTGACTTGTATTGAAATTGATTTGCACAACGCTTATATGTTTGAGCGACTATTTAGACTGGCAAACTTGCGCAAACACATTGTGCATTTAATAATTCCGTCCGCTATTGTTGACTTTTGAATTTATGGACTTGAATATTCACATTTTAAACATATTTTGTAAATTTTTTTGTTAAAATAATTAATTTATTATTTTTTGATTTAGTTTGTCATTGTTTTTAACTATTTATAAATATTGTAATTGAACAGAATTTGAACAGGGATTTCATGAAACAAGTCGAATAAACTTGCCCATTTGCACAAATGGGAAACTTAAGCGTTTAAATGAAAACCCTTATTGAAAATTAAAAATTTTCTTACAACGTTGGCAGTAAAATGTGCAGAAAATGTCTAATAACTCTGATCTGACAACCGTGGTTTACGGCTTTAATGATAATAATAAATTAATATATAAATGAAAACATAGTTAGTTTGGTGTTGAAAATAGCAATATCGGTCAATCTTTTCGCATGGACCCCATACAAATATAGTATTGTATAGCAGTGCGATTATAGCTTTAGCAGTGATAATTGTATTAAAAGTGCGAGTATAGCAATTTAATTCAACATAAATAAGTTTTATATAGGCAAATTTCTCTTTACTACCCTACCCATTTTACGAGTCGAAATGTTTTTACCAAATTTTACGAGGTACGGTTCACAATTGACTCTACTTCCAATATAAGGTCCCCGTCTCATTACTGACTTCAAAATACAATTATAGCGCTTAAATTGGACTTAAACAAGTTTTTTGTGAACAAATATGAGAATAGATTCGTTGTTTATCGAACAGAAATGAATTAGGGAAGGTCGGAAAATATTATATTATTTTCTATAGCATTGAACAGCTTTGATTCCGAATCTAGCATCTATCAGGTTTCCCAGAAGTCGTATCATGAAATTTGAAACGCCATATTTGAAAAACTCATAACGAAATATCATCTCAATGTCCAAAACGATGTGATACGAAAACCTATTATGATTAATATATTTTGAGATTAGAATCAGATGTGGCGCTGCTCATTGAGCTGTGTTTAATCCCTTGGGTTAAAAATTTGTTAGCCTGTGTGATTTATTGAGGCTGCGATAAATATTAACTTCAAAATTGCAGTAAAAATAAGTTTTTACTGATTTCTGAAGTATTCAGTAAATTTTACTGATTACTACAAAAAATATAATAAATTAACTGGTTACTGCAAAAAATGCAGTATTTTACGGATTACTGAAAATGTGTTTACAGTATTCCGTACAATCTAATAAATTACTGAAATTTAAAAAAATGGTTTACAAAGTTATTAAGTAATCTTAAATAATAAATTATTTTTAACAACATGTGAAGGCAATTAGAAATCAATATACAAATAATATTTCTTAAATTCATGTGATGCCCTCCTTTATGGATCTGCACTTGCATTATTAGTTGTAAAAAATTGTATTGATATCGGAGAAAAATGTCGGAACAAACATGATGTTGTTAATTTGGAAACTGGAACATACATCGCCAGTCATAATTTTGAAAATGAACGAAATATTTAACATTTAATACGAAGTCAAATTTATTAGATTAAATGCTAATAATTACTTGTAAGCTTTTGTGTTAAGTACTTGCCTTCAATGGCATTATTTAAACTAAAGAAAATATATTAAAATAAAAAAATTAACAAAAAATAATTTTTATCTGACAAATAATTTTGTCCTTAACTGTATGCAGTTACACATGCAAAGTTCCTATTTGTCTATACATAGTACTGTGCTGCCTACAAGTCTGTCGGTTTGTTACGCCTGCCTTGTCGTTTTAAAGTATCTATCTACTTTGTACCTGTAATTCGAAAGATATTTCCATTCCATTTGGGGATATTTGGATTTTCCTGGGAAGATTTATACAAAACAATCGATTGTTTTTTTTCAGTTTTTGTTGAATTCAAAAATAAAAGCAAGCGCTCAAGAAACAGCTAGATACAAATAAGAACTAAGTCAAACTGTGGGAAAACGTTGGCAAATCTTTAGCGAAGTCGTGTGCTTAACTTGTACGTGTATTTTCAAGCCCATCATGTATCTACAACTAGACAAACAAATGTGTATAACGATGGCTCAATGTAAGAAGGACTTAAGTGTTTTTTATCTATTTCTCTTACTTACTTTCTTCAAATAATATAAATGTCAGAAAAATACTTGTGTCTATAAATTACATACATATGTAGATGATTAAAAGTTTCTTGCTTATATTGATAATTTCTAAAATATGGAAAAAATTAATAAACAAGTTAACCTTTTTTGCATTAAACCGTCGATATATGGCTAATGTTGAAATTATATAAACATACAAGAATGTTCATTTTTTAATACATATGAACATACCCAGCAAAAACTCGCTAATATGTTGTACTTCCATAACCACTTACTTTTCAATGACTACTACTTACATTCTGCATTATTTTAAAGTACTAGAGTAATGACTTTCTTTAAATCTTATATAAGTAGAATTACTTTTATTCGGCTTTGTAATTCTGTTTGCACATTTTATTTAATTGTGTGTTAAGAGTTGTGTTTTATAAAAAAGAAAACAACGTTTGTTAAAATAAAGAGTTGAAATGCTAATGAAGAAGAACTGAAAAGTGGTTTTATTAGCATTTTAACTCATTACTTTTCACTGTAAGTTTTTCCTGGGTATGTACATAACAAATAAAAAAATAACATAACAAATTTGCATATATACATATATGGGCAATTTTGTGACAAGTAACTCAACTTTTAAAATCGATGTCTTCCGATTTGGATGAATATTTTAGATAGGCAAAAACTGCCGGACTAAGAAGAGTTTCAAAGTTGGACATCTTGGTCATACAGTATTTTATTCAAATGTGAGCAACTTGTCATTCAGATTGCTCTCCCTCTTAGTCCGGTCCTTTGCCAATAGAGTTGAAAATTTGTCTGGCCCACCATTTATTAAAGAAATTTTATTCAAATCGATTTTTTGAGTTGGGTCTCTTGACACGAAATTGCACATATGTATCTCTTGATTATATACGTGTTTACATAAGTGGAACTGCCTTACAATGCAGTAATAAAATCTGTGATACACTGTTGTCTAATATTACACTATTTTTCTCTGTTCTGTTCACACATTTTCTTAACCTTTTTGTGCCAACATTACTTAACTCACAATTGATGCATGTTAATATACAGAACACTTGAAATATATATAATTTTTCTCTATTTTTAAACAAAATTTTGCCATTCCCAATTTTAAATACTTATTTCGAAGAAATTTTGGACAATGTTTTAATACATGTACTAGTAGGAAACTAAGCCCTTTGAAAAATAATTTTCTCCTATTTAGTACATTAATGTGCATCGTTTGAGCGGAACTCCTACAAAAAGTGGTCCGGAGATACCCTAATGTGGATATACAATGTTGATCACAACTAATAACGGAATTCTTTAAAGCTTTAAATTCTTAATAGTTGCACCCTATTCAAATGCTTTTCAAAACGCATTTAAAATGAAACAAGTAAGAGTTCTATATTCGGCTGTGCCGAATCTTATATACCCTTCACCATGATGTGTTTAAAGCCTTTTGTACCTTTTGAAGAACGAAAAAGTACCAAAAAGTCCCCATCTATGGGTCCTCAGTTAATCCGGGCCATACAAACTTAATTACATGTTCCTAGGTTCAATATTGTAGAAATTGTAAAAAGTACCTTTTGAAGAACGAAAAAGTACCAAGAAGTCCCCTTTTACTGGTTCTCACTTAATCCGGGATATACGAACTTAATAACATGTTTCTAGGTTCAATATTATAGAAATTTCAAAAAGTACCTTTTGAAGAATGAAAAAGTACCAAAAAGTACCCTTTCATGGGTCCTCACTTAATCCTGGCCATACATACTTAATTACATGTTTCTAGGTTTAATATCGTAGAAATTGCAAAAAGTACCTTTTGAAAAACGAAAAAGTACCAAAAAGTCCCCTTTTATGGGTCCTTACTTAATCCGGGTCATACATACATAATTACATGTTTCTAGGTTTAATATCGTAGAAATTGCAAAAAGTACCTTTTGAAAAACGAAAAAGTACCAAAAAGTCCCCTTGTATGGGTCCTCACTTAATCCGGGCCATACATACTTAATTACATGTTTCTAGGTTCAATATTGTAGAAATTGCAAAAAGTACCTTTTGAACAACGAAAAAATACCAAAAAGTCCCCTTTTATGGGTCCTCACTTAATCCGGGCCATACATACTTAATTACATGTTTCTAGGTTCAATATTGTAGAAATTGCAAAAAGTACCTTTTGAATAACGAAAAAGTACCAAAAAGTCCCCTTGTATGGGTCCTCACTTTATCCGGGCCATACATACTTAATTACATGTTTCTAGGTTCAATATTGTAGAAATTGCAAAAAGTACCTTTTGAAGAACGAAAAAGTACCAAAAAGTCCCCTTTTATGGGTCCTCACTTAATCCGGGCCATACATACTTAATTAAATGTTTCTAGGTTCAATAATGTAGAAATTGCAAAAAGTACCTTTTGAACAACGAAAAAGTCCCCTTTTATGGGTCCTCACTTAATCCGGGCCATACATACTTAATTACATGTTTCTAGGTTCAATATTGTAGAAATTGCAAAAAGTACCTTTTGAAAAACGAAAAAGTACCAAAAACTCCCCTTGTTTGGGTCCTCACTTAATCCGGGCCATGCATACTTAATTTCATGTTTCCAGGTTCAATATTATAAAAATTTCAAAAAATACCTTTTAAAGAACGAAAAAGTACCAGAAAGTCCCCTTTTATAGGTTCTCACTTAATCCAGGCTCTACATACTTAATTTCATATTTCTAGCCAATAACAAAACATTAGTGCTGCTCTCGCTCTGCTACTCCTGCTCTGCTGCTCTGCTTTGCTTTTATAAACAAATTACAATAACAATATTTACCGTATTGTTATGTATTTTTTTTTTGTTTTTTGCAGTTTCTGTCTGAGCATGAATAAAAAATCTAAATTTTATATGAAATTTTCAGAGGTTGTCTCGGTTTTTTGCTCATATCTCCGTTATTTATGGACCGATTTTGCTGATTTTAAATAGCGTTCTTGCCGGTCGTATGTCTGATAGAATTATGGAAGATTCGGATCTCGCAGATATCTGGGGTCTTCTAAAAACTGATTTCAACAAACATACAGACAGACAGACGGACATGGCTTAATCATCTCCGCTACCTATAAGGATCCAGAATATATATACTTTATAGGGTCGGAAAATTATATTATAGAAATTACAAACGGAATGACAAACTTATATATACCCTTCTCACGAAGGTGAAGGGTATAAAAAGTGGTTAGAAAAATTGTTTATGCCCTTAATTCTTGACCTGATCTTATTTTAAAGTATTGCATGAAATTACAAAATCAAATACTTTCCCCTTTTTATGGTTGTCATCCAATAATTGTCGGAATTGGCTTTAAAAGCGATCAAAAATACATTGGTTTCATGAAATCTTATGTTTTCGGCTTTCCGCTCGATAATGATAATTATAGATCGAACACAAAACTGATAATAAGAGATTTTGTTAAATCTGATCATGTTATTTGAAGTTTTCAAATTCTATTCTGACAATTGTTGGAATCTTTAACAACCCTTATCCGAAAATAAGGATCCACAACGCAAAACATAGTTTGACATATTTCCATTATTCAAGCAAAGTTTTTCTTTGAAGCCATCTCATTCCCTAGCCATATAACCCCATGCATTATGTGGGTTTATCCACATCAGCTGTGTACTTATAACAAAAAAATACACATTGTACACTTCTATATTATGGAATAAAACTAAAGTGAAAGGAAAGAACAAAAGTCAGAAAAATAATTAAACAAAATTTTATAAACACATCGTGCCGACAATCTTTCAAGTACTTGTTTAACATTACGTTCGATTACAATGTTGATTTGTCACTCTAAAAACTTAAGGAACATCTGATAAAGATGTAAAAGTTTTTTCATATTTCGATAAATACATAACATAAGGTGTACTTTACATTCCTAACTTATTTCCAAACATAAAGAAAACAAAAAATATATATAAACATGTATATTAGAGTATTCAATTATTCGGGTTTTTGTCTTATTCGGTTTATTCGACAAATAATTATTTGAGGTTTTACGTTAGCCGGTTAATAATCGGATAATTAAAAATTATTCGGTTATTCGAATAAAAGGAAACTAGATGTTATTATTGCTTTTAACAATAATTTTCTCCATATACACCCTGTAACAATTTTGAAAAAAGCATTCACACAAAAGTTGATAAGCATGTGAAAATAAATTCCACTTACGGAATTGTGCACTCCGATTTTTGTGACCTTGTAAAAGGATTTCAAAGTTTAAAGGACTACAAACGAATATTTAAAATATTTATATGTATTTTATAATGCTAATATTGGTATCACTTAGAGAAAAAGGAAAAAGAAATTACATATAAAAATATTTCATTTTCGACTCAAAAACTTTTAACTACTTTTTTGTGACAAATTTTCTTTAAGATTTCCAATTCTTTCTTGATGATTCGAAATAAATTTATATTATTTCGAAGCAGAGGAACTCAGCTTCATTTGAAATTAATATTAATACCAACTTTTTAATATAAATTTGGAATTCCATCTTTTGAAATTGGATGTCTTTAACTTTAAAGTCCTTTTACAGGAGCATAAGAGCTGATTATGAAAAACTGAGTACACAGAGCTAATACTAATGGTCCACAGTTTCTGTACGCACGGTTTATAAACAAAAATATTATTTTCACTTCAATTCTTTGTTTAGTTTTTTATCAAATACTAGAAATTCTTGTTTATGTGAAATGCTTTTCTATATAAAGACATTACTGTTTTTAAGATTTTCAACGAGTTCTAGAATTCATACGTTCCATTGAACACTAGTTCAACTATAACTGTTGCTGAAAACTTGGTAGAAATCCTTAAGAACACAACAATATTCCCAAAAAAATGGTTGTAAAAATAAAAGCGATATAATTATTTCCTTATTTCTTTTCAAAAAACATCAAATATATTTTCTTTATTATAGAAAATTGATTAAATTTGTAGAAAATACATAGTAATTTTACTGCTAAATAGTAAGTTTTTCTTAATCGGTTAATTGATAGAAATTATTCGGATTATTCGTTATTTGAAATTTGACGATTTTCATTTATTCGAATGATTAATCGTCAAAAATTAATCGATTAACCTAACAACGATTAATCGTTTGAATACTCTAATGTATATACAAAGGGTTAATATAAGTTGTTTATGATTTCCGATAACCTTAGAAATGTTATAGTACAAATCAGAATAATTCGATCTCTACAGCACAAATTTAATAAGAAAAATTTATAAAAAAAACAACACCCTAATACATTTTAAATATTAAATAGCTAGAAAATAGAATAATTTCCAAATAAAATGCAATTAATGCAGAGTAATGTTACTGCAAGTGTTAAATGTTCACCTTAGATCCTCTTTATTTTGGTAAAATAAACAAAAAATGTCAATGATCTTGGCACGAAATAAGAAATTGCTCCGTTGCACTAGCTGAAAACTGTTGCATGCTACGCATTTCATTACATGAACATGTGTACTACATAAATATCCATTTTCGCCCAAACACACATACACTTATTTACCCATATCTATAGTTTATGGGATTGTTACGTGGGCATTAAAATGTAACGAATGCGTTTTCTGGTAAATTGGCAATAAAAGTAGTTAGTTGTTGTTTTAGCTAATAGATATTTACCATAAACCGACATTGTATTATTTAGTGCATCGGAATAATATTCATACAGTCAATAACAAAACAGTGGTAGCATGATGTCAACTGGTTACATTTTTTGAATACATATGATCAGTCATTATGGTAATGGCAAATATGATTTTATCTAATACAATCTATAGTCAAAACTTATCGCCTTAAACGAAGGACGCGATTTCCATTGAAAACTGCTGCTTTTTTACGTTCATGCAAATATGTATTCTCAGCAATTTTTGTGTTGTTTTGCAAGCCAATTTTCATACAATTTAATTGCGAGCATGGAACAGATTGCACAGTTTACAAGGGTTTAAACGTTTAAATGAAAATACTTACTAATAATTAATTAATTTATTTATGAATGTTTATTATGCGGGTGACACGAAATAATTCCCAATGAAATAACACCCAATTTAGAAAATAAAGTTACTACCTGACGGCATAATGCACAATAGGGACACATTGGTAACACATTTTCATATGTCTACAAGGCTAAAACAAAAATACAAGTTAGTTTCTATGTAGCGTGGTTCCGTTTGATCTTTGGCGTCATGAAATATCAAAAACAAATTTGCGAACTCATAACATTATAAAATAACTCCCCAACAAAAATTATAAAAAAAGAGCCTCAATGAAATGAAACAACTCCCTAAATTAAAATAAGTAAGAAATTATATAGTCGGTCTAGCCCAAATATAACTTCTTACTTGTTTTTTGTTTATTTTAAAAACCCAAAATTTGAGGATTTATTATTTAACTAATAATAAACTAATACCCGGTGTACTTCCAGATTAACATATTATATGTTATATATGAGAGATGCCAAGAAAATTATTGCAAGTTTGCAAATTTCTAATTATGACTGTGTGCCAAACGGCAGCAAAGTTCTATGGTAATATAAATTACCTACAAAATTTGAAGACTCTAACTACTACAAAATTTGAGGACTCTAACTGTTATATTATCTCAAGAAAAACGAATTTTTGTATTTAATTAATATGGGAGGTGCCGGAGGTACATGGATGTTAATGTTATTCGATCAAAATTCTAACTGTATTTTTTCCAAGAAAAACGAATTTTTGTGTCTAATTTATATGAGACGCTAGTCTTCCCACATTTTATCCCAAAATAATCGTATTGACACTAAAGTGGCCCGACAAAATTTTATAACTTATATTTTATCTCAAATATACGAATTTTATACTTTCTTAATTTGGGCGTGGCTCCTCACTCACTTGAAAGTTCAAAATAAAAAGTAGCCTATTACCAATTCCAGACATACAGGAATACGCTGCCGTTCTGCCGTTTAGTAGTCTATAATGTTCAAACCAAAGTATAACAAGCAGTCCGACTCTCATATACAGGAAATTACTCTCTCACATCTACGAGTGTCGTGTGAATTCGACTCTCTTGTGAGAAATTTAAACTTGTCAAAACTTTCAAATGTTTAACTTACTTTTTTGGCCACTTTTAAGGATTGTACGAGAAATTTCGGTTGTGCACAAAAACCGTAATTTTTTGTCGTAATTCGTATGTTTTGGGTCATTCGTCATGAATGTACCCTTTGTGATCGAGAAGGAAGGCAGTCGTCACTTTAGTGTCCCCTTTGTAAGCAGGAGCGGAGGCAGTCGTCTCTTTACAGTGCTCAAGTAACCTAGAGATTATACTCTTAAAAGTTGTTTTTTTTTGTTGTACTTTCGAAAGTAGATATTTTACCCATCTTTTGGAGAAATGATTATTACTTTCTACTAATATGCCACCATATGGTTGACTCATATTTAGACACCTGAAATTTTTAAATTTTAGTTTCATTAATATCTTACCACCTGGCTGACTTCAATTCTTATGTTTTTGATCTTTCGTCACAAATAAACTCTTTGTAAACGATAATGAAGACAGTCGTCACTTTAGTGCCCTCTTTGTAAGCGAGAGCGGAGGCAATCGTCTCTTTACTGTCTCTTTGTAGGGTGTAGAGTGACGATTGACTTCCTCGTAGGACAAGCCCATGTTAAAATGGTCGGTCACCTGGGTAGTCAGATGGCTAGGGGCCACCATAAGTGGTAGGTTAAGTGGTCAGTTCGGGACTTTCCCGTCGAACTGCTGGGTTAGAATGCACCAATACATATACATTTTTGTTACTACCCAGCAGTTCGACGGGACAGTCCCGAACTGACCACTTAACCTACCACTTATGGTGGCCCATAGCCACCTGACTACCCAGGTGACCGACCATTTTAACATGGGCTTGTCCTACGAGGAAGTCAATCGTCACTCTACACCCTATAAAAAGATAGTAAATAGACGATTGCCTCCGCTCTCGCTTACAAAGAGGACACTAAAGTGACGACTGTCTCCATTCTCGTTTACAAAGAGTTTATTTTTGACGAAAGACCAAAAACATCCGAATTGGATTCAGCCAGGTGGTAAGATATTAATGGAACTAAAATTTAAAAATTTCAAGTGTCCACTCTCTAGAATACTATGGGACAATAATGTGACGATTGACCCGAAAGATATAAATTTGGCGCTGCGAATTTTGACCCCAGGTAAAATGGCCCCAAAACATAAAACGAAAAATGGCCCCAAAGTTGGGGTCAAAATTCATTATGAAATATAACCCTCACTTTTTTATGAAAAATCACCCCAAAATTAATGAAAAATTTCCCCAATGTTGAAATGAAAAGTGACCCCAATTATTGGGTTAATTTTTCGTAATGAACAATTACCCCAGAAATGAAAATGAAATTTCACCCCAATTTATTTAAATTCAAATATGTATATACTAATATATTTATAAAATTTCATATTTCATTAACGAAATGAACAATTCTTTCAAAGAATATAAAATTAAATATAAAGGTAGACATGTATTAAAAAAAATAATTCAAAATGAAAAGAATGTTAATATTTTAAAAATATTTAAATATAGACATCCATAACATCTTCTACAACTCTTCTGCAATATGGGCAATTAAATACGGTGGAATTAGCAGAAAGTTGAGTTTTGCATAAACTGCAAATTTTTAAATGTTTGCAAGGTAGCAATACAACATTTGCAATTTCATCCCTACAAACAACACATTCGCGATCGTTGCTTGTTATTACTTCATCTTCCGATGGTTCTTCCTCCATTTCTGATATTTCCTCAAAAATATTTTCCACTGGTACCATATCAGTACAAATGCCATAGTTCTTATGAACAACTCGGGAAAGAAATGTCGATATTGTAATTTTGCCCGAATCTAGCAGACATGTGGCTTCTTCGATCTTTGAACTACTGTCGATGCTACTTTTCCTTCTTTTTTTAAGTGAACCACCACTGTTTACCGCTGTTTCGAAATGTCTGCTTTTAAAAAATTCCTCATTTCGAATTGCTTTTATGAATTTGAAAAAGTTTCCACTTTTTTGAATACATTTTCCCAAAACACCATTGTACGCTTCTATTGCAGAAGTAGTACGAGTGTTTTGCTTATAAACGCTGAAGTTTTCGCATCCAACCTGTGATTCATTATAAGATATATCATATTTAATCTTATTACTTCATTTTATTTTTAACTAACCTTTTTTATCCACTGATTTTCGAAATACTTTAAAAAGCTGTTGAAATTATGTTCGCTGTCCATTACTAAAATTGCTCTTTTAATCTCAGCAAAAGCCATCTTTATTGAGGTAGGTGGAAGAAGTGGAAGTGCCATTATTTTGTGGTAGGCTATAGATGCATGCTTCGAACTTCTGATGTATTGAAGTAACATATTTCGACTGCTTATATTACGACGTATAGCTTGGCAGTAATGAAACCTAAATACAAAGAACGTTACATATTATTTAATAATATTTGTTGTATTTAAAAGAAATGTTTGTTAATTTTGATCATTCCTTGAAATATTTTTTGTAAAATCGCGCGATTTTACAAAAAATATTTCAAGAATGATCAAAATTAACAAACTTTTTTTGAAAATACAGTAAATACTTTTAAATTAAATATTTTTTCTAAAATCTCGAAAGATTCTACCATTCCTGCATAATAAATTATCATCATTAAATTTGTTACAAATAACTAAAAATTTATAGAATATACTATAAATATACTACACTTGAAATAAAACTTACCAGCAACCAACGGACTTTGCATTAGGAAACACGGTTTTAACAGAACTTCTGAGACCCTGCTCGAAATCTGTTATTATAACAGCGGGATCCATATCAAAAATGTTGTTTTTGATATATTCAAATAAACTTTCATAAGCTTTTCTGGACTTCTTATCTATTAATATAAAAAATACAGGATATACCTACCATCACAAATATAATTATTAACAAAACGTATTTAAAAATGGACATTCTTACTTCTTCAAAATACTCTATATACACAATAAGTAGTTGGTTGAAGCATCCACGAGGGACAATTTTAAATGTGGCATCCATCAAGTAGGTTCTATTCAATCTTTGTATATTTTCCTTAATAAGACTTATGCTCTTTTGCGATGAAAAAATGCAATAACAAAAATCTCCTTCATCTATACAGGCAGTGAAAAATGCTTTTTTGTCGTTTATGTCTTGAGACAAGCCAAAATTTTCCCACACTTTTCGAATATTAAATGCTTCAATCACCTCTAAAGCATTACTTGGGGATGTAACGTAATTTTTTTTGCAGAGTTCTTCTAATCTTGCAAAATTCGATATCCTTTGTGTCGTTTTGCAATCTGAATAAAAATATGTTTGTGTATATTTTAAAGAAACATAGATTTTTTTGAAATTTGTATATACTTACTCTTGGCAAACATTTCTGTAAGCTGTTCTCACACTACTAATAGCGTTCAGTTCTCCTCCTAGAGTGCCTGCAATATTGGCACTTTCTGCTTTGATTTTGTTTAAAGCAACTAACATATTATATTCCTCTTCCTCATGACCATGGTTATGAGAAACATTGTTTCGGGTCCTTTCACACTTTCCATTGGGCATGTAATTCACCCTCGCCTTACAATTGCTTCGCCAACATTCAAATTTCACAATATTTTTATACACTGATTTTTTCTTGTAGATCATTTTTTCTTCTTTAACAAATAGAAGTTTTGAATTAACTTTTTTTCCCGAAAAAAATTCGCACTCCATATCCATTTTTATATATATAAATATAAATGTCAATTTATTACTTAAAGATTACAATTAAGAACCACTCACTACAAAATCACATTAATCAATGAATCTAATTATGCTCTAAAATATTATTATTCAAAAATATTACGGCAGTTTTAAAAAATTTACAGTTATAATGTTCTGAACTTTTATAAAATATTGATTAATAATAATAATGAAAAATCACCCCAAATTTTTATATGGCTTTTTTGGGGCCTTTTTTCATTTTTATAATATTCATGTGTTTTGCAAAACTAAAGAATGCAAATTAGCCCCAAAGAAAAAAATTTTTTTTTTGGGGCTTTTCTTCATTTCAGAACATTGGGGTCATTTTACATTTTTTTAAAATTGCAAAATTACCCCAAAAGGGAAAATGTTGAAATACCCCAAATAAAATTTAAATAAAATAGAAAATTTCGTACCCTTTGTAATCGAGAATCAAGACAGTCGTCACTTTAGGCGTCATGAAATAACTCCCCAAAACAAAAATGAAATAACTCCCTAAAAATTTGTTCAGAAAGCAAAAACAACGAAATTTGGGGATTTAATTCGTTTTTTGGGGCATTATTTCACATTTGAAATGGGGAGTTATTTCATTATGAAATAATTCCTCAAAATTCAAAAATGAAATAAATTCCTAAAAATATTTTTGAGGAGTTATTTCATTATATTGCTTTTATCACACGAAATAAAATATGTCTGATAGCCGGCCTTCGGCCGGGCGCAAGGGCTTTATCCTCTGGGGTACATTGGACACCGGCTTCGCTAAGAATACACTCTCCCTGTATCAAGAGTGTTCAGCCTTAGGCCGACTATTTAGGACATCTTAACTAAGCGAAGCCGGTGTTGGTCATATTATAGAGAGGTAAGTCCTTGCGTCCGGCAGTAGGCCGGCTATTTAGGAAATATTTATTAAGCGAAGCCGTTGTTTGACATACCATAGAGTAGAAAGTCCTTGCGCCCGGCCGCAGGCCCCCTATTAGGGGAATTTTTATTAAGCGATTAAACTGAAATGTATTAAACATTGATATCCTACTCGAAAGTATGAGCGAATATAATGAAATAACTCCCCAAAAATATTTTTAGGAATTTATTTCATTTTTGAATTTTGAGGAAATATTTCATAATGAAATAACTCCCCATTTCAAATGTCAAATAATGCCCCCAAAAACGAATTAAATCCCCAAATTTCGTTGTTTTTGCTTTCTGAAAAAAATTTTAGGGAGTTATTTCATTTTTGTTTTGGGGAGTTATTTCATGACGCCGCCACTAAAACCGACTTGTTCCATAATTCCTTATTTTTAAATAGGAACTTATTTCATTTTAAAATTACGGATTTGTTTCATATGGAATAAATCCCCAAAAATGGGGTGTTTTTTCATTTGAATTTAGGAAGTTATTTCATTTCATTATTATTATTTCATAATGAAACAAGTCCCCAAAATTTGAGGACTTGTTTCATTTTTGTTTTGGGGAGTTATTTCATGACGCCGTCACTTTAGTGTCCTCTAGAGATTATACTCTTAAAAGTAGTTTTTTTTGTTGTACTTCCGAAAGTAGTTACCCATTTTACCCATCTTTTGGAGAAATCATTACTTTCTACTAATATGCCACCATCTGGTTGACTCAAATTTATGTCTTTCGGGTCAATCGTCACATTATTGTATTATAGAGAGTGGACACATGAAATTTTTAAATTTTAGTTCCATTAATATCTTACCACTTGGCTGACTCCAATTCGTATGTTTTTAGTCTTTCGTCAGGTGGCTAGGGGCCACCACAAGTGGTCAGTTCGGGACTGTCCCGTCGAACTTCTGGGTAGATACTTCTTCACTAACACATCCTTAGAGTTAGGTACTGCTATCGAAGAGTCGGACTACTTTTTATACTTTGGTTTAAACATACAAACAAACACACATTTATTTTTATATATAGATAAAGATAATGAAATAACACCCCATTTTATATGTAAAATGGAGCCCCAAAAATTAAATAAAATCTTCAAATTTCGATGTTATTGCATTCTGGACACATTTTTTATGTCGTTTTTTTTTTTTTGTTTTGGGGAGTTATATTATGATGTCGTGATCTTCCTTCAATTTCCTCTAAGAAGTCTTTTATTCTTCAAACACATCTTCATATGGTTTTATGTCAGAGATTGATAGATTTTTTGGTGACCTATTCTATTAAGAAAGGTTGCTGGAGCTATTTTTCCTATTTTTACTCATCAACAGCTTTTTCATGTTTTTTTTCTATTACCCTCGTTCTTCTTTTCCCCTGTTCAATTAAAGTAAGTATAATCGGTATAGATTTATAAAGAGATTTTAAATGAAATCTAGTAGATTTCGGTCATGTGTAAATTTGGTATAAAATAATTTCAATATGTATCATTTAATCCGTCATGCACATGTTTTGATAGTCACGTACGTTATATAATTAATTTTCAGTTTTATTATGAATCTAAACAGTGAATTCATTTACTGGTCCCTCTATCAGTAAATACAAAAAAAAACGACGCAGTGCCTAAATAACCCGTACCGGAGGCAAGTGTTGATCTACTCGCGAGTCATAGTCATCCAGCAATCAGGAGAATGCGTCTGAAAGAAAACTCTATGCTACCTCAGTCTTTAAATATAGGTGGGTGTTCCGACTCTGAATCATCAGATGACAATAACAACATCATTATAGCAAATCATATATAAAAAAGGGCTTACTTCACCTCTAATATTCAAAATTCGGAAGGTGACGATTGTGGAAAATATACATGGAAAATAAAAATATAAAAGTTACGACGCAGTGCCTAAATGACCCTGTACCGGAGGCAAGTGTTGATCTACTCGCGAGTCATCGTCATCCAGCAATCATGAGAATGCGTCTGAAAGAAAGCTCTATGCTAAGCTCAGTCTTTAAATATAGGTGGGTGTTCCGACTCTGAATTATCAGATGACAATAACATCATTATAGCAAATCATAAATAAAAAAGGGCTTATTTCAACTCTAATATTCAAAATTCGGAAGGTGCCGATTGGAAAGGACACTAAAAACCTAAGACCATAGCATCAGTAGCTACTAATTAAAATGACGTGGAGTCAAATCCTAAGCATTTTTATTTAATTTTTACTTTGCAATATAATTCTACGAAAATCAGCTCGCATTGTTTATATACGAAATATTAATTACTGCTAAAATTTAATTTTATATACCTCCCATAAAAATTTACATATTTTCCAATAAGTAATTTATTGTTATTAACTTAAATTAGAATTAAATCTTTACAAAATTGTACAAGTTAAAGGTCAATAGAATTTATATAAAGGAAGCATTTAATAAACTGATCCATAAAAATACTTGAACGCACATAACTCATAACAAGGGTAAACAAAAATATGCAACATTTGTTCAATTCACAATCGATGTTGTAGCGTTGTATGCGTTGTATGTCAGCAGCTGCTACAATAGTCATAACAATGTTGTTGGTATTTTCTATGCAAAAGCTCTATACAATACATACGACAATTTTTCATATGTTTTTCGAATGTTGTAAGAAATTTTAGTGTTGCCAATTGTTTATTTCAGCATATAAACAAAAATGTAAACGATTTTAGCATAAAAAACGATAAAGTGGTAACACCGAAATCAAAAACAAACAGCTGTTTACAAAAACAAAAAAACTGAAATTTTATTAAAAACAGTTTATTTATTAGTTTAAAATGTGGAAAATAAAAGAATTGAAAATTCAAAGAAATTAATTTGCTTTATTTCGCATGTTTAATTAATTTAATATTTTTGATTTTTTTATCTATTGACATTGTTATGTGTATTTGTTTTAATTGTTTTTTTTTTCATTAAAAACAAAACTTATGACTTGCTGCAAAGATCTGTTCACAATCACTGTTACTACACTTTAGTAGGTACAATATACAACTTGATTGTGAATTGAACAATTATATTTTTGCTGTACGTCGTATGGACAAGTGAGTTAGCTACTTATCTATTTGAGACAGTTTAACGAATTTTGGCATCGATTTTTTAAAGCATATTTATACCCTACACCACTATAGTGGGGAGGGTTTTATGTGTTTGTGCTGAAGTTTGTAACACCCAAAAATATTGTTTTTTGTCAACAATAAGTAAAAAAAAATCCACAATAAAACAAATTAAATGCTTTATTTAAAAAAATTCAAAATTTTAACATACTGACTGGTGTAGGGTATCATATGGTCGGCAATGTCCGGCTATAAATTCATACTTGTTTTGTTTTGAAAACACAATAGAGTCCAAAAGAGACTAGCTAGAGAATTTTGCACAAAAAATAATGATGCAGGATGTTTGGTATGGAAAATCAATATCAATCGATATCATCTAGGCACCATATAAGGTTCTCTTTAAAAAATGAGATAACGAGATAACTATTTCAAATACTCGAAATATCTAATCTCTGACCAAGATGCAAATATATCATAACTGATTACAACCATTCATATCGGAATAATCGGTAGGCGAAAATACGAATTAGAATAAGAATTATTCTGTAAGACTAAAGGTATATATTAAATTTATGCAAGTAAGAAGTAAATATATCATTAATGTATTATTTTAGAATTTAAATGAAATATATTGTCATCAAGAGAAATTATAATAAACCTTTAAGAAACATTTTATAATTTAGTAACTAATTAAATATTTTTTTATTATTATGTATTTAATTCCGATAGGGGTAGCGAAGCACTCCGGGTATTAGCTAGTTTTATTAAAGAACTTTATTTTTTAAATAACTTTCAAACAAATGTCAGGACTTGGGAAATTAAATCGGATATATAAGGTTAATATAAGTGTGTTAATATAAGTGTTAATATATATCTCATCTGACCTTAGACTAATTTTTTACATGTCATAAATACGTGATTCCGATAGGGATAGCGAAGCACTCCGGGTATTAGCTAGTTTTATTAAAAATCTTTATATTTTAAATAACTTTCAAACAAATGTCAGGACTTGGGAAATTAAATCGGATATATAAGGTTAATATAAGTGTTAATATATTTCTCATCTGACCTTAAACTAATTTTTTACATGTCATAAATACGTGAAAATTGGGGTTTAGTTTTGACATTTACATTAAAAAATTACACGCACTCTGAAAATCGACAAAAGTAGTTGAAAAAACCTCGAATTGTTGATTATATAGTAGTAAGCGATATGTATTTATGCCAAATATTAACTATGTATTTGCTAGTTTGGAATAATATATACTACGATACAGTACGCTGTGATAAATCACTTAACCTTAACGGGCAAATTTAATCTATAACGAGATATCGTTGTCTAAGTACGTAATAGAAAATGTGTTGTAAATGCCTTAAGGGAGTGTATAGAATTTAATATTCAGTAATATTCTTCATACAGTTGTAGAAATGCCGCCGGAATCTTGTGTCCATTTACCAATGTAAGCGTTTACATATTTTGAATACAAACATGAGTATGTATTTTTGTATGTATACACAACAAGATTTGTAGATTCAAATGTACTACGCACACTTTTCGAAAATGTGATGAAAAGTTGCAAATTTACAATTCGAATGAACGAATGAAGAACATGTGTGCCAACAATTGCCCAAAGTCTTAAAAGTGATGTTTTTTTAATTTTCAGCTCAAAAAGAGTTGTGTTATTAAAATGGATGATGTTTAATTGAACTGGCCATCAACGTCAAAATTTGGCCTAAACATAGTAACGGCTGGCTTTTTAACTATGTACATATATATGTAAGTATGTTTCTCTGTCAGACGGCTAAACAGATTTTTTAAACAACTGAATGAATATGTTAAGAGTAAGTGAATGGCAAGAGACGAACAGACATTTAAGTTTGAACTTATTTCATCGACGGAAAACAAACACTCAATAGATTTACACAGCTGTCTGTCGGCCGGCCTCAGCCTAATGGCCCAGCGCATTTGCCATGTGGACACCAAAAAATATGAAGATAGATGCATAGACGGAGCAACAGAATTTACGCAGTCCACTTGATCACACATATGTAAGTACGAATGTACTAGGCAAACGAACAGTGTTTGCATTCGGACAGGTTTCTCGCTTATAACTGTTCTTTACAATAGTTACAGGTGATAGTTTTTTTTGTGTCTTGACATGCATGCTTACATTCATTCATTCAATTACATTCGCACATGTATGTATGTATGTAACACACATATATGTATGTACATTAGTACATATTCACGAAATAATCACCGTTTTAGCTGAATTAATGTCTAACTGAATTGATATTTCTTTCTAATTTCGGTGGAGTTCACACAAGTAGGCAGGCGGCTGCAAATACATACTTGAATGTTTTGCTGTATTTTACTATGGCTTTAAGAATCCCCACTTGAGATTGTCTGAGTGGTGTCATAAAAAAGTGAATGTTGCCCCAACTTGTAGTAAGTAAAAGCATAAGCTCATCTTCGTCTGTACATAGTTACAGTAATTGCAAAGCACACTGCTCATAAACCTCATAAACACTTCACTCTTGTTTGCATGTGAATTTTGCTCACTTTAAGTCTATCTGCTCATCCACATGTTGCTGTTTGCATCAGAAATTCACCTAGGACTGCCATTTATTTTATTAATTTAAAAATAAAGGGAATTTTAAAGTTCCTATTATACACTTCATCAAAAAAGACGGTGAATATATTGTTTTAGTCATTTCATTTGTAACACATCGAAATATTTTTTTAAGACCCATAAAGGTTTATTATGTATATTCTAAGATGATATATGTATATTTATCATAACACTGAACTGCTATATTCCAAATATCACAATGTATCCGAGCAACACTTCTTTCTTTAAGTTTCTGTCATTTAATTTGTGGTAACACTGTAAAAAACTGTAGGTTGAAGGAGGGTGGTAGTTACATACCAATATATATCTACTACTATTACCTCTTAAAATTTTCTAAAATTTTGTTTAAATGAACACGCTTTTAAACCCCAAATACTGTATAATAGAAGACAGACGGAAGGTATGGAATATAAACGCACTGAACGTGGCTTGTGATAATTATGATGAACCATGCATCAGGTATTTTACGAATGGAATTAGTAGCACATACATATGTATGTATTTATTTGTATTAGGGGAACCTGAAACTAAAGCATTTAATTTTGTTCCCCCAGGAACCATTTCTGAAAATTACTTTATCTCGCATACATCTTGTACTTGCATTATGCTATTTTATTAAAACTAAAAACAATATGTTAATGAAAACATATATAATATGTTAATGTATAATCATTTAGTTGAGTTAAAAAAATCAGTTAAGCTATGAATCATTAAAGCAAAACAAAAAATATTGTCGATTTTCGTGAGGCTCGAGCACTTTTGTCATTAGCTCTTAAAGAACATCATCTTTAGAAAATGACTTAAAGATCAATATCGCTTACAAACAATAGTATTACGACTAATTTTACATAAATAACATTAATGATAAAACCCTTTATGAAAATTTATAATTTCCCCTTGCCCCATGACTTCTCTCTTCTATAAAATAATTTTTTTAACAGAAAATTATAAAAATATTTCTGAATTGAGGTAAAAACTGCTAAAATACTTTATTCCTATAAATAATCATAATTTTTACACACGGGTTTCATATGATCGGTCATGACGTACCTTCCTACATAATTTGTGTTGAAAATCGCATTTTTTTTAAATAAAGGAAATACACCAATACTTTTAAAATTAATTTAGAAAGATATTAGCCATTTTTAATAGAAAACATTTGCCTAATGCGAGGGAAAAACTTAAAATCTTCTTTTGCCCTCATCTATAAATTATACGGTTACACCCTAATATTCGTATTTAAGCTTATCGGCAAGTGCATGAGTAAATTTGTTTGTGTGTGTGATTTAAAGTTTGTGTCTATATAGAACCGACAACAACACAATCTATTATAGAAAAACACATGTTTTTTTGAAAGATTCACCTCATCTCCAGCACGTTGGCATCGTCAGCGATCGTCAGGTTGAACCGAAAGTTGCAAATAAACCTCAGCTGCTATGCGGATCTCATCGCGGGCTTTTTACCTTGTTTACTTCTACTATTGATTGCGGAAAAGTTGAAAAAACAGAGCAATAAATTACGAAAGTGGTTGATAGGGTTTAATGTGCACTTGGTGCGCGATTGGTAATAATTGACAGTTAGCTGCTGGGAACGTAAAACAGTTGTTGTTGGGTTTGTTGTTGTTAGTAGTTGTTGTATTATTGCTAAGTTGTTGCATTAGTGATTGCAGTTAGTTAACTATTCAGTCGCTAACGTTTTAGCATTTATACCAACAAACTTAATAGCTAACTTTGGTGCATTTAGTTAGTTAACTGTCGCACTTAACTTAACTATTTGCAAAATATATATTGTATTCGGACAAACCAGCATAAAACATACGATCGCAAACTCTTGTAAATTTCAAAAAAACACTTCTGTTTTTTTTTAAGATCACAGCCAAATATTTAAACAAAGTAAATACACACTTCTTACTACAGAATAGGAAAATCAGTCGATATTAAACTTAATTTTTCTTCCAAATTATTTTACTTTAAACAAAACCTGAAATATCATTCGAAATTGCGGTTTTATTGAAATTTGCGATGAATAAATTTTATATTTTCAATGGATCTCAGGCCTAAATAGAAATATCAATTCCAGAATTTTTCTAATTTTAGAAATGGCATCAATAGTGAAACATTGCTGTCAGATGTAGTAATTTTAAACTCTTTCGGCCGCACATGAATTAAGCTGTAGCTATCACATATTTTTTCATATAAAAATGAAGCAAGTTGACATTTTTTGTTTGTCAACATTGTCGCCATTTTTAAATTGTGTTTTGCTATTTGTTAAAATACAGACAGCACATGAACCCATTTGGCTTCAATGCGGGAATTACTGCCATGCATTTGCTGATATTAATAACCAAAGTAAATTAATAAAGTAGCGCCATCTCTTCTTGTATAACGATCATATGTATTTTGTGTTTGGAATAATTTATGGTTTTTTATAAAATATGGATTTTGTTTAAATTTAACAAAAATTTATATATACGAATTTTTCTATTGAATTAATGCAGGGGCTTTAAGCTCCACAGATGAAAGTCCCCCCATTTTTTCTTCAAACTCTTCAGATAATAAAGTAATTTGTGCAAAATTTGAAAAATCTTGTTCTATTAGTTTACCAGATAAACGCTTAACTCATATAAAAGGTGTCAAGTCCCCCTTGAAAATGCGCCCGTTATACTTTTAATGTTCAGATAAATGTTAAAGTTCTTCAAGTAAAATTTTAAGATCCTTTCATTAATATATTAGGTGCCGCTGTTCTCATGGGTAGTCCGCCAGTTTATATATGGATGTTAAAGTTTTCGTTAAAGTTATTGCAGTTAAGATTCTGTAATAGTTTCCGAAATAAACAATTTTTTTAATTTATATACGAGGTGCCATGGCCCTAAAAATTTACTGTTATATTATCACAAATTGTCCTTGTTTTGAATATTAGTACTATGTGGATTTTAACAAAGTTTATCAGAATAACAAAAAAACACTTTAATTTTGCTCTTTCTTAGATATATGATATATAAAAATATATACAGTGGTGGAAAAAATAATAGAAACGACTTTATATAGTGGTCAAAGCTACACGCAGAGAAAAAACATAGTTCGACATGGTTACTATAACTAAACTATGTTCACTGTAACAATATATTGTTATCAAAAATATATCATTGTCATTTCATTTCTATTTAAACAATATTGTTGTTACTGTAATCATTTTCATGTTCATGGCAATTATATATTTGAGTACGATTCACTGAAAAATAATTATTTTTTTCAATAACTAAGTAATGGTAACAACTGAAACATATTATGTTACTAACAAATATTTCAACAAAAATCGGTGGATTGTCCTTATCTATAAGTGAGCTCAAAACTTTTTCTTCTCGAAATCTTCTCAAAAACTAATTATTTTAATAATTTAACCATTAGAAGACTATTCTTTCACTATCTGAAATTCTTATTTAAGAAAACTTGAAAGTCGGGCCTCTGATTCAGCTTTCAGAATCCATACGGTCAATCAAGCTTCAAAAAATCAAATGTTAACATAAAAATTCAAGTAAAAAGTATACTTTTACATTAAGATTTTCATTTATAATCAACATTTTTAAAAATAAGTACTAAACGTAGTTTTAGAAATCTCAGCCTATTTCCCCAGTGTAATACTGTGAATCGTTTCTATTATTTTTTCCAGTGCCAAATTTTTTAAATAGTAATAAATAGTAAAACTTACGAACTCTATTTATCATAGGAAAGTAGACCTAAATACCTTGTATTTAAGATACAAATCATCAAATTCTAACGGGTACCTTTTGAGAAAATTTAGTTTTCACCCTAAAATAAAGTCGTTTATATTATTTTTTCCACTATTGTATGTCTTCTCGCGGATTCGTTAACTAATACACACATGAATCTAAAGATTAATGTGTGTTGATTTGTTTCTGTGTTTCAAGTCTATAGACGGCTAAAAGGATGTACCGATTTTCTTAAAATTGTAACAGTACCTTCCCGTACGTAACGTTTTATTTCGAAATTTCAAAGGGGCGTGATTTCTAATGTGATCAAAATATCGTTAAAAATATGTATTCGAAATAAAATCCCACATCCATAATATGAATTGAAAGTTGCATATATCTTAAACTGCAACAACTAGTGTCCTCAAATTTTGTACAGATAACTCTGAGCGTGGCACCTCCCAGATAAGAAAATCATAGTTTAGTATATTTTTAATAGTTAAAGTTCTCAAATTTTGTCGGAACCACTTGAGTTCTGAGAAAATTTTATTTAAGGCGAAAATGGGTGTATTATAAAAAAATATTTATAAAAATCATCAAATTTTGTAAGAATAGCTTTGACTAGAAAAGGGGTGGTACCTTCCTATAAAGAAAATTTTAAATAGTTATATCTGAGAAAATATTAGAGTTACTGTTCTAAAAATTTTTCGAAACTACTTTAGTGTCAGTATGAGTATCTATGACAAGCAATGGCCGGACTAACAATAGGGGGCGTAGTAGGTTATGCAGACTGCTTACTGACAATAGTAAGTCTTTACTTGGGTACTTTAAGGTCCCTTTGTAACCCCATATGAATTATTTGAAAACTATTATTTTTAATCTTAAAATTCAGCACAAAAAACTTTCACTTCTATGTGAAACTGTGGATTGAAAATACGCGGGAGTTTTAGAACCGCCTTTATTAAATCAATACAAAAATGCTTGCATCTGAGAAACTATTAAAACTAAAACACATTGATATCCATATTTGGCGGCTAGGCCGATCCTAATAAAATTTTACGAAGAGATTTAGGTTCATGTTTATGTCACCGCTTTAGATGCTTTTTTGAGACAGTTATGAGCGTTTAAGTCATCTTGTGTACGGGCCTTTATATGGCTCGTAGTGTTAAGTATAAACCGACTCTTATAAAATTTTACAAAGAGATTAAGGTTTCTATAAAACATGTTTATGCCGAATTTCAACGCAATATATGCTTCCCTTAGCCAGTTATGAGTGTTAAAGTC
>NC_060954.1:21535296-21562143 GCF_022045245.1 Lucilia cuprina
GACATGTTTTTCAAAGGTAACTTGATCAAAAAAAAAAATCAAATAATACTTTGGTTGAAAAATGTAATGAAAAACGTGTGTTAAGAATTTTTCGATCTCACTCCTTAGGAGCGAAGTGCCACACCCATATCCAAAATATGAATTAAAATTTGCATGTCTCAGAAACCGCAACAGTCCTCAAATTTTGTACGGATAAACATGAAGATATAAGTAGTCCAACTGATGAGCGTGGCACATCTTATATAAGAAAATTGTGATAAATACTGTGGCAGATTAGTAAAAGAGGGCTAGGCACTACCCATAAAAATTATAAACAAAAATTTAAAGTAATTAAAATATCTTGACAAACTGGTCAAATAATATTGAAATAAATTAAATTTAACATAAAAAGTTTAAAAAATTTATTTTGATTTTTAAATCGCCTAACCACACTACTAATATGTTATTTCGGCAAGAGTACGTAATTGGTAATTCGTGGTTCGAAAACACGGATCTATATTTAATTAACCGACTTATTTCAGTGTCCACAAGGACCTACCGTGATAAGTTGAGCATTTTTAGAGTAAACTTCAACACACTCAACCATGAAGTAAAATCGCATGTAAATTAAAGATTAAAGAATTATAACTCCTCAATCAGCTTCAAACATAATTTCATTCTTCCTTCCGATATCTCAACAGATACAACTCAGGATCCCTCACGTCCATCAGATAGCAGTATCCGATGGCACATCTCACTCCAACACATACTCAATCTTTTCATTATTAGCTCAATTCCAACAGAAAAGCCCTTTTTGCAAGTTTAGGTTTAAACCACAGCCACGACGTTGTTCCCGAAGGAACATCAACTAACTGACCAGCCAGGCGACTATCCTGCGGGCAACTTACCCAAACAACCTTTGCAAATTTTATAAAAAATATTACCTATAACATTGTACCTTAAAACATTAAATAAGGAATGTAGAGCCCGGATTAGGTGAGAACCGATAAAAAGTGATTGTTTGGTACTTTTTCGTTCATCAAAACGTAATTTTTGAATAGTATATAGAACTCTTACTTGTTTTTATTCGAGTAGTGTTTGGATTGACTTTTTTAATATTTTCATCTTTTCAAAGCCTTGGCTCTTTTTTTTGACAGAATTATTAAAAATCAACTTTTAAGTATTGCACTAATAAACCTAATAAAATATATTTAAATGGAAATAAAAAAGTAAATATCTTCAATTGACCGACAGGCATTTTACAGGCATTTCAAAACAAGGTGTACCAAAACTCTTTGAGGAATTTATAAGTGGCCATCTTTACACATAAATTTCTTATATTGTATACTTTTCCAACAATGTTTTTATGAAAGGTATTTTTGTTAATTTTTTTTAACTTCGGCACTCAATAGAATAGTTTAAAATGTATTTTATGTTCTGTGAAAAAGTAAAAAAAGAAGACAGAAAAACACTGCTCTGACCCAATGTCAATCGAAGTCAAACCAAAAAGTTAAAGAGTAGTACTTGTGCTATTGTAGACATTTTATGTCGTTGAAAGCATTTATGCACAAATTTCAGCAATGTTTCCATCGTAGTATATTGCATAGAGATCAGGTTAAATGGATCACGACTGGCACGGATTTCTTGTAAAGTGTTTTTGTCGTTATTCATTGAATTAAACTGCATTAACAACTGATGAAGTAGTTGTAAATTGCACAACATACTATTCACAAGTGACGAAACATTGCTACCAATTTGGAACAGGTGTGAGCAAAGTTTATGAACAAAAAAGAAAAGACAAAATGTACAAACTTAAAGATATTGTACGAGAATCTGAAATATTTAAATACATGCGAAGTCACATGTAAATAGTATTTAGATACAAAGTTTAATTTTTTATGAATTTGTTGTTAAAAGTTTATTCTTAAAATTTTTGTAAAAACCCAAATTTTGAGCAGCTAATATGCTGATTTGCACTAGACAGAGGCTTGATGGGGTAAATAAATTTTATACAAAAAACTTCGTATAAAATTCATCGGCCACCAAAATGTCGATTTTGTATCAACTCAATTTTTTTTTAAAATTGTAAGATATATGCTAGTTTTTTTGTTGGCAGTATACAAATATATTCGGGGAATCGAATAACAAACGAATTTCAAATATTAATGCTTAATATAATAATCATTTAGTATTTTATACAATTTGTCACTATTAACTATCTTTTGCAGTTTTCGAATGTATAATACGATAATAAAGTAAATTTTTTCTTTACTTTGTAGGATCTCAAAGTTACAAATCAGCAACTCATATTAAAAATAACTACAGTTCAACTCCATCAGCCGCAATATCAGCAACGAATCTTCTACGAAGTAACATTTGTTCAAATACTACAAATAGCAGTCGAAATTCTCAATATTCTTCAGCGTCACCATTTTCATCATCAAGCAATTCAATGGTTACAAATCGTCAATATTCATCATTTTCTAGCGCTTCGGCGGCTGTCACAAAAATGCCAATTCCACCGTTTTTAGCAGCATCCCCATTTCTTTTTTCATATCGCAGACTGAAGGATGAAGCAAATAATAATCTCGGATATATGAATAGTAATCACAGTAATGGCAGTAGTTCTACATCCTCGCAAAGTTTAAGTCCACACAATGCTAGTATAGTGGCTTCATCGTTCCATGCACATTCGCCGGTCGGATCGTCAACCTCTTCATTTTCAAGTGCCAACTCTGCTGGCAACGGATCATTTTTACAAGACTACGATCGCAAATTTAGCTTATTAAGTCTATTTAAAAATCCATACAAATACACTGACCGCAGAAATACTGCACAGATTCCAACAGGTTTTGGAGGTGCAGCTGCAGCAATTAGTTCTGCATTTCCGATGGCAAGTCCAGGCTTGTCTGCTTCAGCTTTTAGTTCTACGGCGCATACTGTAGCCATAAGCCATAAAATTCAACCAACAAACTCATCGAACGCATCGCCATGGAAACTTATGGCCGAAGCCCACCAAAGCTCTCCGTTTAGCCATTCTTATCAGGGAGCATTTAGTGCAATGACTACCTCCGATGGAAGTAATCGAAAGAATGCTTTTAGTAGCATCGTTTCTGGAGGCAGTACTACCTTTGCTCGTTCTAATGATACTAGCACAAATAGCAGTGCAAATGGTTGCAGTGATCCATCTAAAAATCGCAAGGTTCATAAATGTGACAATGAAGGTTGCGACAAAGTATATACAAAAAGTTCTCACTTAAAAGCCCACAAGCGAACTCATACAGGTATGTAGTTTATGAATTCAGAATTTTAAGTTTTTATTTTTGTTAAAATGTCTGCCTAATTAATAACTTTATACAATATTTTGCATCTATTTTCTGGCAGGTGAAAAACCATATGTTTGTACTTGGGAAGGATGCGTTTGGCGCTTTGCTCGATCCGATGAACTTACCCGCCATTATCGTAAACACACTGGTGTTAAGCCATTTCGTTGTCAATTGTGTACAAGATCGTTTAGTCGTTCCGATCATCTATCTTTGCACATGCGAAGACATTGACTATATAATGTTTTAGACAAATTACACTTATAGCAAAATAAAATCACACACACCTAGCTAAATTGTATTGTTAAGATTTATGTAAATTTTATTTATATTTACTATTTATTTATTTAAAATAACCAATTAAAAATACTCATACTAAATAGTTTCAAAACGTATCGTAGTTAAAAAACAAAGGACATCGTGTTGTTTTAAGGAATAGGAATTGTGTTCAAACCCCACATATCATATTTTTCAGATAATGAAATTTAGATGCCTAGTAATTCAACCGGACGTTACACGATCAACTTTTGTTTCCCAAGTTTCACTTTATTACTAATATACTCATAATTTTTAAAATTGAAACAAACATGCTTTTTAAGTTTTCTTTCCAGCTACTGTTTTAGTTTTACCATCAATAAATCAACTAATTATAATTTCATGAATTATTTTTATTTCTTCTCCTGAAAATAATCTTTCGGCTCAATTTTTAGTTTAAAATATGAGCTATTATTATTTTTTTAATTTTAGTGTTAAAAAACAAATTCAAAATATTTTGTGAGAATTAAAAGAGACTCTAACCTCCAATAACACAATGTCTATTTATTCTTTATCTTAAGGTTAAATTGACAGTTTTCATACAAAAAATATTTTAATCGGCAGAATAACTTTCGGTTAAACGATAACCAGAGGTGGAGTTAACGGGGCTAAGACATATAGTTGTTCATATAGGCGAAACTGAAGCGGTTGTCAAACAAGCATTTTTATTCTCTTCACACAGACGAACTCTCTGAAAATAAAACAAACTTATGCGCTCACAAAGCTTTAATTTTTTTCACAAAATTGCGAGGATATTAGCACTTAGTAGTTTTTCTTATCACCTTAACTTAATGTATTTAACAATGAATAATAAGAAATTGGACTATGACATTGTTTTACAACAATAACATATCCTTTACACACAGACGAGTTTTGTGAGAATTCAACACACTGAGGAAAGTCCGACCTTCTCAGAATACGTCAAAACTTTTTCGCGAAAATGTGAATATAATTTACATCCTGTACCTTTTCTTACACACACAGCACATTTTTATTTTTTTCCCTTTTTTCACCGTTTAAGAGCCCGAAATTGTCTTATTTTTTTATTTTTTTTACAATTAATTTTTGAGGAATTTTAATAAAACTAGAAAATAAACGAAGTTGTAAATTTTGGTATTGAAAATGGATAATAAATATAAAATAATCATTATGTTTTGCAAACATGAGATTAAATTCAAATATGCAATAAAATGATTAAAAAATATATGAAAGCATAAATTTACATGTTTTATATTTTTCCTAAAATATTTAAATACGTTTTTATGCAACTATGTATGGAATCAGTGGTGAAAGTGGTTGGAACTACAATACTTATACAAAAATTATACTAATACATTCTTAGGGTTAGGTACCGAATGACAACTCCTTTCGGTATTAACTGACAAGCCCCAATATCTTTATATTATTTGGCATTAAAAGTATTTAAGACCCCGAAAATAATTTATATTTTACAAACGAAAAGAAAAATATTTTTATTCTTTGACAATTCCTTTTAATAATCACTGAAAAAAGAAAACTTGTACATTTTCGAATTGAAAATTAAAATTAAAAAAGGATTTTACATACTTTTTTTCATTTTGCATTAGTGCAGAAAAAAATAAGAAGACGTGTTTATAATATGTTTTAAGATTAAATATCTTTTAAAAAAGATTGATTTACTAATATTTTCATTCACTAGTATATAAAATCCCATTAATAACACACAAAAAATAAAGTCCAAAATATATTTTTTTATTTAGTATCTTTTGAACAACTGTGTATATTTTTTAGCTTCTAGTAATACATTCTCACCAGTTAGTTTTTTGACCTTTAAAATCATTTTCGCCAATCTGCTACTATTTGTCCTGAGACGTGATGAATCCGTTCAGAATAATTAAACAAATTTTTTAACTGCTCTTATATTTAAATTAAATAAGCTTGTAAATAAAATTATTAAATATAATATAAATACTTACGTATCTGATTTTATGTCATTATGAGAGACTTCAATGTAATGCAGACAGTTAGTAACAGTGGTTGAAAAGTAAGTGGCTATGTAACTACAAGCCATTACTGAGTTTTTGCTGGGTTATTAATGGAAATACACTATTTTTATTATTCACAGCAGTTTATAATGCGTAGAGATGGTAACGCGTATCTCGCTTTTAAAGCTTTTATAACTATTATTCTTTTAAAAGGCACAAAATTATTATGTACACATTTTTCATTAATTGTTGACGAAATATGAATATTATTTAAGTATTTTGTCAACGCTTCAAAAAACTTTTTTGCGTCTGACTCGTTACAGACTACAGAAATGCAAATATTGAAATTTGATAGCCAAAAATAAAAATGGGATTTTTCCCTAAATCCCCAAAAACCGGGTATTGAAAGATACGGCTTCTTTCAATCGATCTCCCTAATAAACAGTTAATGTCACGCAGATGCAACTTAACCTAGCTAATAAAAAATACAATGTTTTTAAAGCGGTATCTGAATGCAGTTTGTTAAACTTAAATTTTTTGTTGGTATTTTTATTTACGCGTTATTTCGTGTCAAGTGATCCAACTTTTAAAATCGATGTCTTCTCAACAAGTTTAGTACTATTGGATTGTAGGCCACACACAATCCAAGCGCTATCGGTTGACAGGTCCAGAACAGCCGGTCTTAGAGGTGTTCAAATTTGGACATTTTGGTCATAGTGGGTTTTATTCAAATGCGTATAACTTTCTATGTATTGGTCCCAGCAAACATTTTACAAAGGCGTTTAGAAAGCTATTTCTTAATTTTTTTAATAGCTTATTCAGACCAAACAAAATTAAGTAATTATGAAAGAAATGAGAAATCTACTCGAAATTAAGTTATTTCCTAAACATTTTGTTGTTGTTTTTCCTTCTAGGCAAAATCCGTTCAAGTGTCAAAAACTCCGGTCTGAACAGGTAAGATTTTATTTATAATTTCGAGCCATAATTACTTAGTTTCGACTCGGTCTGAATAGGCTATAAGACAATTTACCATATAGTAGTACATATAAGTGAAACTAAAACTTAATTTCGACTCGGTCTGAATAGGCTGTAAGACAATTTACCATATAGTAGTACATATAAGTAAAACTGAAGCGGTTGTCAAACAAAAAAAATTATTCTCTTCACACAGGCGAGCCCCGAGAGAATAAAACACACTTGTGATAATTAATCGCACTCACAAAACTTAAAATTTTCTTGGCAAAATTGCGAGGATATTAGCACTTAATAGTTTTTCTTATCACTTAAACTTAGTGTTTATTATTTTTTGTGACACATTTATTCTATTTAAAACCCGAAAATAATTTATATTTTTCAAACGAAAAATGATATATACATTTTTTTTATTTATTGACATTTCATTTTATCTAATACTGAAAAAAGAAAAGTTGTAAATTTTCGTATTGAACATTAAAAGAGTATTTTGTATACTTTTTCACTATTAGTTCAGAAAGAAAATAACATAAAGACTTGTTTATAATATATATTAAGATAAAATATATAAAAAAAAAAAAATAATAATTAACTAATACTTTCATAAAACACAAAAAATAACGTTCAAAAAATAAATTTTTTATTTAGTAACTTTTGAACAACTTTGTTTATTTTTGTACTTCTACTAATACATTCTCACCAGTTAGGTCTTTGACAGGGGTCTTAGACAATCAGTTTCGCCTATATAGTACTATATGCAATTTATGTCTTGAAAAAAAACTTTTATAAAAAATTAAAATTTAAAAATACGGAAGATTTTTCAAAATATCAATTTTAAATATAAATAAGTCTTAATTTTCATCTAAAAGAAAAAAATTAAAACTGAAGTTAAAAATTTGCTCCAAAAATTCCTTCAAACATAGTCTATTGTAATGTCGAATATATTTGACAAAACCACGAAAATGTTTAAGGGCTATATAGTCCCATAATGGGGTGCGAGTGAGGTATCTATCAAATGTTAAGCACTTAATTTTGCCCTATTTCCCAAAATGGACGTTTTTGATATATATTTTTAATAATCAGAATGCTTACACCATTTCATTAATGAGTTTATGTAAAGTTAGCCCCTTCCATGTAAAATATTTTAACTCAAAAACATTGCTTTTTAGTTCAAATATTTTTATAGCGTACACCATTATAGTGAGGAGGGTATTATACGTTTGTGCTGATGCTTGTAACACACAAAAATATTGGTCCAACACCCACCTTTAATATACCGATCGACTCATAATCACATTTTAAGTCGATTAAGACATGTCCGTCCGTCTGTCCGGCTGGCTGTCCATGTAAACTTTGTGCGCAAGGTACAGGTCGCAATATCAAGATAATTAGATTAAATTTGGACCAAGCATGTTTTTTTGGCACAAGGACGAAGCCTATTGAAAATGGTTGAAATCGTTCCATTATTTCACCTAGGTCCCATACAAACGTACCTCCCGATTTGGGCTTTTTATGCCATATTTACGTCAAATATACTATTATGATCGCCCCTTATTTGACCCTAGCCCCCATACAAACCCCCCTTAAAAAATGTCTTAAACGTCTAAAATTGACTTGTAACCATTTGTATCGCAATGAAACTCAACATAATTAGCTATTATTTAAAAATATATCCATTTCCAAAATTTAATGAGGATTGGCCTATGTTTGACCTATACTCCTATATAAAGCCTCATTTAGAAAATTTGGGTTTTATCAATAAATTGCTTAAATACTTTGGAATTACGGTAAAATTCAACATAAAAGTTTCTTTGTGAAAAATAAAAATTTTTAAAATATATCATGGTGTAGGGTATTATATGGTCGGCCGTGCCCGACTATACTTTCCTACTTGTTTTAATAAATATCCCACTCGCATCCGAAAGTATCTTCAAAGCTCTTAAAGGAAATGGCTTTCAATTGAGCAAAAAAAAAAAACAACAACTAGATGTTGTATTGTGCCAAATATTGAAAAAATTCTTATTATTGAGTTAAAAATATTTTTTTGATAGATATCCCACTTAAAATAATTTGTCTAATACCTCATACAAAATAATACTTATGAGATTTCGAGCCAAATCTAGTTGATTTTAACTAGATTTCCCCTATAAAACAAAATCTACTTCGTAATTAGATTTCGTTAAAATCTACTCAAAATCAAGTTGGTTTTAGTAATAAATATTACTAAAAAATACGACGCTGCATAAAAAAAGAGAAAAACAAAGGAGACAAAAAATTTAAAATGTCAAATTAAAATGTTAAAATTTTAATAAATTGAAAAACATAAATGAAAAGTTTGTTTAAAATAAATGGTAATGTTATTTTTAAATATCAATTTTTTATTATAAATAAAATTTTATTAAATATCCCTTTCTTTTTCAATTAAAAAAAATTTCAAGAAATATTAGCAAATAGTTAGTTCTATTGGTTAGTAATTCAGACACAATATTTCAACAAGATCTCTCGTGAACTTTCTAAGTTAGAGGCGGTCAAAATTTGACATTTTGGCCATGCAGGTGTTTTTTCTCATCCATGTTCTTACCTATTGTTCTTAGAAAAATGTGTCCCAAATAGTTTAGATAGCTTTTAAATCAATAACATTTTTGACTTTTTTCAAAATGGGCCCTTTTTATTTTTTATTTTTTTTAAGAAAGCTTAATGGGATGCGAGTAGGATATCTATCAAAAAAAATATTTTGTAACTCAAGACATAAATTATTTACTATTTTTTTGAAAAATCAAAAAGCTTTTTGACTTTTTTTCCAAAATGGACTCTTTTTTTTATTAATTGTTTTCTCAAAAGAAAGCTTAGGTCTTTTCCTTTAAAAACTTTTTGGTCGCATAGTGGGATATCTATCAAAATAAATGTTTTGTAACTCAAGACAAAGGTTTTTAAATTTGCACTATTTTAATTTTATTCATATTTGTGTGTAAACCTTAAAAATTAAACTTAAGCAGAGAAACTAGACACATTAGCCTTTCCGATGGTATGTAACATACCCAACTAAAATTTGATAGCCTCGATACTGTAATACCCATAATATGTTAACCTCAGGAATAAAAATCACTTTTTTTCTATGGGAATATTGAATAATTAATTTTGTTATTTATTTGTAATAATAATTAATTTAATATATAATAATAATAAAAAGATGAATAATTTAGTAAAATTTAATCTTAGTCACAAAGATAAATTTATATAATAACTATTTTTACACTTAATTTATGAAGTTTTTAAATTTTCAAATATCCATACTATTATCCTCCTTATTTGTCACCTTTATTAGCTGCTTTTTTTGTCAATCCTTTCTTGGCATTATTAGATTCAGCTACTGATTTCGCTGCTGGCTTCTTTTTTGGCTTTGGAAAGAAATCGCATTGAGTAGATGCAGAAAACTTTTTTAATTTGAGTCTTCCATCGACAAGCGGTATGAAAGCATGGTATTGAGCAGTGCCATCGATTGTTACCGCAGCATCGAATCTGCTCTTTAGTGTTTTCAATGTTTCCTCATGATCCTCTTTGCTACTAAAAACTATTTTAGTTTCTTTGCCCAATGGAATAAAGCAGTCGCATCTAAGATGCGATCTTGATGAGAGCACTGGAGGCTATACTTCGCTGCATTTCTTTTGAGGTTTGCTCCAATACCATCACATGCTCCTTTACCATGAGCAGTAGGATGAAAATGCCACTCAGCTGGCATTCCAAAATCTTTTTCATGAGCTGTAAGATTTGCGAAGCTACTTTTGTTTTTAAAATGTTGACGAGCACCGTCCGAAACGTAGTATACCTTTTCTACTGTAAATTTTGATTTTAAATAATTTAGTATTATCTTTTGGTACTCATAAACTGCAACGGTGTCATGTTTTAAATCGTCGGATATGATTGCCATACTTTTGTGTTCCAGGTTTTCTTCTTTCATGTAGTAAATAACTACTGTGAATATGGTTTCTTGGGCGTTATTGAAGTGGAATGCTTGTATGGAATCCTGAAGATCATATTTATAGTTCTCTGCGAAATCAAATGAAATAATGAATTCACCAGACTTCAAATGTGTTTTCAAGTCCTTGAAGAATGACCACTGCTCTTTTAGAAACACTTTAGAAAGGTTTTAGAAACACTTACACGCAAATATGAAAAAATCAGCTTAAAAACATTTGTCTTGAGTTACAAAACATTTATTTTGATAGATATCCCACTCGCATCAAACTAAGCGACCATATCGGTCGCTTAGGAAAAGACTTAAGCTTTCTTAAAAAAAATAAATAGGGCCCATTTTGAAAAACAAAAGTCAAAAATGTTTTTGATTTAAAAAAAAATCAAAAATATTTTATTAAATTTTTAAAATTTTTTTTTCGAAAGATTGCATATTAATAAGTTACATGGATGAGAAAATAAGTTACATGGATGAGAAAATAAGTTACATGGATGAGAAAAAACACCTGCATGGCCAAAATGTCAAATTTTGACCGCCTCTAACTTAGAAAGTTCACGAGCGATCTTGTTAAAAAATTGTGTCTGAATTACTATCCAATAGAACTAACTATGGTGCAAATTTCATCGCGATCGGAAGACATCGATTTCAAAAGTTGGTTCACTTGACGTGAAATGCCCCCTATTTAAAAAAAAAATCCTCAAAAAAATCAGTTTTAATTTTGGTATGAATACTCGAATTCATATTTAAATTTTTATCAGCGTTGATATTAGGGTTGTTAATTATTCGTGTTTAAAATTATTCGAATAGAAACTTACAAAATTCTTTTTATTCAAGTAGTCGACTAAATTTTAAAAACTACTCGATTATTCGAACGAATAACAAATTTATGTTTTTATTGGAATAATATAATCAAATACAAATAAAACTGTTTAAACACCTCCAAAATCTTAAGATATGGGTAAAAACGCGTTTGCGTACATTAATGCACTTATAAGTGAGTTCCTGTCAACCTAGTTCAATCTCAACATATTTTAAATTTCTCAATAGACGCTGAGACTTTTATAATGATATACATATGTATGTGTGCATTTCACCAACTACTTAACATGTTTTTTACCACACATCAAAATATTCGGTGCGTCTGTATGTTAGAAACACGATAAGACGACATAGAGATTTAAACTTTTAGACAAATAATTTTTTGTTTGGTATTAAAAATTGGCAATATCTGCCAACGATTTTACCTAGCACCCATATAAGGTTCCCTTCAGATAACTGGCTTATAAAAGTGCGGATAGCAATTAAATTTTAAATGTACAAAGTTTTAAGGAATCGAAATGTTTTTGTAAAATATTATGAGGATAGGTCATTAGTCCATCCTACCTCCCATATAAATATATTATCAGAAAATGACTGTAACATAAACAGGGTTTTTAGGAACTAGTTGTTTCATCTATTGCAAGATTTAATTTAGTATTCGGGCATTTCTTTGTTCAATATTAATAATAAAATTTTATTTGATTATTCGACAAAAATTGTTCGAATTATTCTTATTCTAAATAAGATTTTTTTCGAATGACAACCCTAGTAGATATGCAACGTAATAAAAAATAATATAAATAAAAATCCTACTTTGTAAAATCGTCCTTCTTTAACAAACATCGAATATTGCATTGAAACTGAACTCAACGTTCGGGCGAACAATTGAGTAGATAAGAAATTCAAATGTAGAAGCCAAAATTAATACTATGAACCGAATTAATGATCTCTAACTAACAGTAATCTTCACATTTAAACGATCAAAACTAAACTCATATTATATGCCACAGGATGCCTAATAATATAAATATGAGGGGTGTAGTGTAAAGTGACCCAATTAAAAAAAACGATTTGAAATAAATTGACACCAAGGTTAGTTCTTTTGGATATTAGGCTAGCACACATTTTCAGTCCTATCTGTTAAAATTTCCGGACTTAGAGGAAGTCAAAGTTGTAGATTTTGATCATACAGGGTTTAACTCAAATGAGTGGTAACTTTTCGCCTATTAGCCATTCATATCGGAAGACATCGATTTTCGATGTTAGGTCACTTAACATGAAATTGCTCATATATGAAATGGAAAAACAGGCATTCTTTATAATAAGAAATTATTTCAAAATTATAATAACTATTATATTTGTAAATAATATATTTTAATTATTGTCATATTAATAAAATTTTAAACTAATATATTATATTAATATTAATTATCATTAAGTAATAGATTTCTATATTTTTATAGTTAGCTCAATTTTGTAAATACTCGTTTGAAGTTAGTAAACTAAATATATACACCAACATTAATTCTATATAAATAAATTTATTTAAACAGATAATATAAATAATATATTCTATAAAAAACGTAATCCAGAAAATGTTTACTAAAACCCGCAAAGTACGAATTAATTAATGGAATAAACAGTGTGAAGCAAAAATTACAATATTTATAGGATTATAGCAATGAAATTACACAGAAGTAATATTTATACAAGTCAAAATTTTATGTGGATTGGTCCATAATTGACCCTTCTCCCCATATAAGATCATCTTCAGAAAACGACTTTAACGTTAATTATGGGCGTAAAAATACGAATATAGCGAAGAAATTTGACATAAGTATGTATCTTAGGAACCAAAACCTTTCCACCAAATTTATCGGTCTATAATTGACCCTATCCCCCATATAAGGTCCCCTCCATAAAAATACTTTAACGCTCATTACTGCCTTAAAAATACGAGTATAGCGGTGAAATCTCTTTATCAAATTTTATGTGGAACAGGCCTTAATTGACCCTACGCCCAACATGAGGTCCTTATCAGAAAAATACTTTAAGGCCCATTACTGGCTTAAAAATACGACTATAGCAATAAAATTCGACTCAATTAAGTTCCTTGCCAGTCAAAACCTCTTAATTTTATGTGAATCGAGCCTTAATTGACCTACTTTAATGTTCCTATCATAAAATTAATTACTGGGCTAAAAAACGAGTAAAGCGATGAAATTCGATATAAACCTGAATTGTAGGAACCAAGATCGTTCTACAACATTTTACGGAGATCGGTCTTTAATTGACGCTACCCCCATATAAGGCCCCTTCAGAAAATGACTTTAAAGCTCAGTACTGACATAAAAATACTAGTAGATTTATGAAATTCGACAAAAAAATTGTTTTGTGTAAGCTAATAATTAATAATCTCTATCAATTTCTATGAGGATCAGTCCATAATAACACCACCCCATATAAATTCCGCCCCAGAAAATGACGCGAAAAATACGAATACGGCAATGCAAGTCGACATAAAACAATTTTGATTTAAAATCTCTCTGCCATATTTTATGACTTTAATGCTCCTTAATGGCTTCAAAATACAAGTAGATCGATGAAATTTTAAACAAATAAGGAACTGAAATCTATGTATGTATAAATTCCCCTACTTCCTATAAAAATTAGCACTGTTAATAGTAAAACCCCCATTAATGGACCTGTTTTAAATGTTACCCTGATGTTCTCATTAATATCGATATATAATAATAAAATATTCAAAATATCAAAGTTCATATATATACACACACACAGAAAACAGATCGTTTGAAAATCGATTATCATTATAAATATTTAGTTAAATTAATTGCAATTGTATCCCTGTTATAGAAAAACTGTATAATTAACTGATTTTTTATATTCAGTATTAAAAAAGTATAATAATAATCGAATTGTGGTTGTAACAAATTCCAAATTAATAATTTGAACTGAATTGTATCGGTTATTATATTTATTTCTTAATTCAGTAAAAGCAACCATCCTTTATTTTGGATTAATACGTAAGAACATCTAATATTAGTTGTTGTGACCGAAAAACTGTTAAAAGTATAAAATATTGAGCACTGCAAAAATTATTTAAAATTTAATTACGGTTAAAGGAACCAAATTCGATGTTCACAACCAATTAATTGGTAATTATAGTTGACGTATACAAAAATAAATAAAATAAAACAAATTTATAATTTAAAATAAAAAAATCGATTTATATTTGGGAATAAATTAATGCAGAAATTTGGATAAAAAAGGTAATGTTTAATGTTTTATATCTTAAAATCTATTTTATGTTATGTTTCTATAATATTTAATAATTTTGCAGCAGCGTTAAGGCGTGAAAAGCTAGTGTTCCTTGGACAAAAAGAGAAGCAAAATCCCTGATACATAAAAACTATGTTTATTACCATCAAAATCTTAAAACTAAAGGGAAGAAGTTCTTATTTTATATTTATAT
Organism: Lucilia cuprina; assembly: GCF_022045245.1. Lineage (NCBI taxonomy): Eukaryota > Metazoa > Arthropoda > Insecta > Diptera > Calliphoridae > Lucilia > Lucilia cuprina. The sequence goes on from NC_060954.1 coordinate 21,550,135, forward strand.
ATAAGTTTTTTAAGTTTATACATATTGTAATGTAAATATTTTAAACAAAATAAAATAGATTTAAAAATACACACGATCCACAAATTGTTTTTTAATTAATAATATTTCATTTACAAATACCAATAATTTCAATACAGATTACCGAATAATAAATAAAAAATTGTGTACACCATATATTTAGTTATAGTAACCAAATTTTACGATAGTTGCAATCGAATTTTTGTATAGTTGTGAGAACCGACTAAATTCGATTGGAAACAAATTCGGTTATCGCAACGAATCTGTTTTCTCTGTGCACAGATAAAAGATTGATTGGAAATCGGCTACTATGATAAATATTTAGTTTAATTAATTAAAATTCTATTGCTGTTATTAAAAATCAATAAAATTAACAAATTTTCTATATTCAATACTAAAAAACCATAATTATAATCGAATGGTGGTTTTAACAATTTCCATATCAATAATTTGAACTGAATGGTATCGGTTATTAAATTTTTTGTAAATTCAGTAAATGAAGCCGATTTTAATTTAGAATTAAATCGTCAGAACATCAAATATTAGACGTTGCAACCGAAAAATAGTAGAGAGCAAAAAATATTGAGCACTGCAACCAATTATCAATGGAAATATTATTTAAAATTGAATGATGATTAGAGGAACCAAATTCGATGTTCACAACCAATAAGTTGGTGATTTTAGTTGACGTTTATAAAATAAAATGAATTTATATTTAAAAAAAGGCAAATTGAATTTGCGTATAAATAAAATCGGAAAAATCGGATAGAAAAGGTAATGTTTAATATGTTTTTTATCTTCTAATATACTTTGTGTTATTTTAGTTTTCATAATTTTACAGCTGCGGAAATGTAGTACTCCTTTTGACATGTTGGACAGGTTGAAGAGCAAAATTTCCGACACATAAACATCAAATTTTCATCATCAACCATCAACTTATATATCTATATAAGTTTTTTAAGTTTATTCATTTATATTTTATTGTAAATATTTTAAATAAAATTAAATATATTTTAAAATACACAAAATCCACAAATTTGTTTTCAATAAATAATATTTCAGTTGAAAATACCAATAATTTCAAACCACATTACCGAATAAATAACAAAAATAGTTATGTACACCATATATTCAGTTATAGTAACCGAATTTTTCAATAATTACAATCGAATCTTGGCATAGTTGTGAGAACCGACTGAATTCGATTGGAAACAAATTCGGTTATCACAACGAATCTGTTTTCTCTGTGTATCAGTGATTTGATGGTGGGTATAAAAGATTCGGCATAGCCGAATATAACACTCTTACTTGTTAATTTTTTCATTTAGTTGAAATTTAAGACTTTATTATATGTATAATTGAGATTTTGAAAGATCTTCGGTATTTTTAAAGTATTTTAATGTCTACTTCTTAAAAAACCCTTTTAAAAATGTTAAAAAAACGGTTTCATTTAATGGTCAAAAAATTTTAGGAGATCGGGCTATCCAGATTTAAATTGTCTTGCATTGATATAAGTGTAAGAAAACATTTTACAAAACAATATTCATAAAAAATATTGGTGGTATTTTTTGGTGACAGTTTTTCGTATATCGAATATATTCGACATTTAACTTCTAATAACTAACCTTCTATAACTCACTAGGGAAAACTTAATTTCAACAAATACTATTTTTCCCGGATTTAGCATAATTTTTTTCTAACCAAAATTCGAAAAAAAATAAACAAATTAAGAAAAAAGTAAACAAAATTATTTTTATTTGTTTTATGTTTACATTTGGACATTAAAATAACAAATTTATTTTCTGAAGTGGAACTATGTTAAATTTCGTCGCTAAACTGGTATTATGAAGACAGTTATGAGCGTTAAAGTAATTTTCTGTACGGGATCTTATATGAGACGTATGGTCAATTATGGACCAATTCTCATAAAATCTGACAGAGATATTTTAGTTCCTTTAAACCTTGATTATGTTGAATTTTGTTGCTATATTGCAGTACATTCGCAGATTCGTTAACAAATGCAATTAATATTAATTTTAAAAAATAACTGAGTTTTTAACGCGTTTTAGCGCAATTTAAATATACTCCACATATGACCTTTTCGAAAACAATTTTAAAATATAAAATTCTTCCCATTTTATCTACAGATTTGGAGATTTCGTTCGAAATTTGGGTTTAAATTATAATAACATGTAGCGGATGTTAGCATTACATTCATAACTTCAGCAATATTTGTAAACGTAATCTATCCAAATTAAACGACAAATTGACCAAAATATAGAATTTAAGACAGTAAAATAAAAATATCATCTAGAAAATGTAAATAATGAACTAAAAGTCATGGTGAGATAGTAGAAATCAAAGGTCATGGGTATCAAATCTTTGCATATATCGCGATTATTGTTCGTCGTACGAGTTTAGATGTTATTACAACTTTTGTATACAATTTCATTTTCCTTAGCTGTGTTACTTAAAAATATCAGTTGATTAATACTTTAAAGATATTGTGATACAATTCTTGCACCAATTAGCAGAAAATACTTTATTCTTATAAAATCATTTATCTTAGAATTTCGGCAAATTAGCACAGTATTTTGTTTATGCGAAATTTCAAATAGGTATGGAAGTTGCAATTATACTTTAAATTTTAAATTCTTACAAAATTTTTTTTTTCATACAAGTATCGTGAGTTCTTTATATAAAAAGTTCCATTCATTCATTATTCATGGTGTTAAATTGACTAGTGTAATATTACGGTGTTGTTATGATTTTAGTCAACTCAGTTAATATGTGGAAAACTCATACCAATTAAGATATCGAAAAATACCTTTGTACACATAAGTATAACCAGTAGATGTACAAATTACAGTAAAAAAAATTCGAAAATTGACTAGTGTAATATTACGGTGTTTTGATTTTAGTCAACTCATTTAATATGTGGAAAACTCATAGGTAATTTTGCTAAATCCTAACCAATTAAGATATCGAAAAATACCTTTGTACACATAAGTATAACCAGTAGATGTACAAATTGCAGTAAAAAAAATTTCGAATAGTAAAAAAAAAATTTCTCATTACCAAAATTCAAAACAGGACGATATGATTTAAAAATAGAGATAAAAGATTTTTTATTTTATTTTTGGAATAAAAGCAATCAGCATTTAGTTCAATTGTTTGCAAAAAATAACTAAAACGAAAAAAAAATTCCACATTACCAAAATTCAAAACAGGACGATATGTATATTTACATAATTGATTTAAAACTAGAGATAAAAAAATTTTTTTATTATATTTTTGGAATAAAAGCAAACAGCATTTAGTTCAATTGTTTGCAAAAAATAACCAAAACGAAAAACTAATTCACATGTACACATGCAAAATAAAAATAACCAATTTTGGTTAATAATAACCAAAGTGGCAACATTGCTTGTTTAAATATTTGTCATAACATTCTTACATCGAAAATCATCTTATAATTAGTTGCACACTTTTGCCGATCTTTGCTATGTACCGAATTTTTACTGTTATTCTCTCCTGATAAATTTTGTTTGTCGTTATCGGTCCACCTAAAATAAAAAAAGTTTCAGCTATTTTTTTACGGGTTTGTAATAATATAATTTTAAATTCAATGTCTAGTTTTTTAGACATTAAATAATATTTTTCCGAAAATTTAAAGTAATTTCAAATCGTTTATAACATGAAGATCTAAAATATTCTATGGTTAGTATAAGTACCCACTAAACAAATTTTGCCGAATTCGTGCTGACGGTCCGCAAAATTGCAGATTTCGTATCCGAATTCCGTCAGAATTCAAAGTCGTACAAATGTCTTACTTTCTTACGACATTTCGTACGAAAGTTTGATCAATTATAAGAAAGTCTGATAGATGTCGGATAAATGTATGATAAAGTGTCCGACAGTTCGTACAAAAGTCTGATCAAATATAAGAAATTGGGTTGTTTATTCTGATCAACGTCTGATGATTACTATGGTTTAATTTTATTAATTTTATTAATTTTATATATTTAGGCCCATAATCTCAATCTCTGGTTATCGTTTTTCGGAACGATATACTGCCTGTCAGCGCAATTTTGTTTTCTCAATAAAATTTTATTATTTATACTATCGTTAATGCTAACCGGAACTCATCATACGGTTAATAATTTATCGATACAATAAATTGACAAAACTGTTACTTTTTTCAGTTTTAAAAAACAAAAAATTTTTTATATCCACAAATAAAAATAAAATATGAACAACAGAGTTTTTGAATTAATCTCAATGGAAGAGGAATTTGAAGAGATTCAGCCTCAAGAAAATGCTGAGAGAATCTATAAAAATAGACCAAACTTCCTTGAGGATATGGATGAAGATAATTTTAGAAAGAGGTTCCGAATTTCCAAGTCAACATGTAAATATATCCTTAGCAGGATTAGCAAACAACTATTATCTAAAACGGAAAGGTGAGAAATAGCATAATTAAGTGATAATGTGGTTAATCTTTTTTTTCAAAGAAATTTTGCATTATCACCAGAAACCAAACTTTTGTTAGCTCTGCGTTTTTACGCTAGTGGTAGTTTTTTAATAACTGTGGCCGATTTTTGTGGACTGAGTATATCATCAGCAGGTCGAGCAGTTAAAGATGTTTCACAAGCAATTGCTTCACTATCTAGCGAATTTATTAAATTCGATGCTATGCAAAAAAATATTAATGAGTTTTATAAAACTGCAAAATTTCCGAAAGTAATTGGTGCGATCGATTGTACTCACGTGCGCATACAATCTCCTGGTGGTGATAATGCAGAACTTTATCGAAATCGAAAAGGATATTTTTCCATTAACGTTCAGGCTGTGTGCAATAATGAACTTATTTTTCAAGATATTGTAGCAAGGTGGCCCGGATCTTCCCATGATAGCACAATATTTAATAACAGCCGTTTAAAATTTAGACTTGAGAATAAAGAATTTAAAAACACCTATATTTTGGGTGATAGTGGTTACAAGGTATGTGACTATATGATGACACCTCTGCTTAACCCTATAACAAATTGTGAAAAGTTGTATAACGAGTCACAAATAAGAACTCGTAACGTTGTTGAAAGATGTTTTGGAGTATGGAAACGTCGATTTCCAGTTTTATCAATAGGGATGCGAATAGCTGTTAACACTGCAATGACTGTTATCGTTGCCTGTGCGGTACTTCACAATATAAGTACTCAACGAAAAGAACCCCTTCCACTTGAAGAACAACCCGACATTATTAATGAAATTATTGAAAATGATAACGAAGTTCATGAAAATGCAAATAATAGAAATTCAAATGCCAGAACCGTTTTAATAAACAGTTATTTTGCAAGGTAGTAGTATTTTTTTGAGATATTTTGATCTAATAAAACTTATATTACAAATTTTATTTCAGTTTATAAATCATTTATTGCGAATATTTAATTAACAAATTCTCAATGTAAATAAAAATATACAAATGATCAGATGCGTTGTTTTTTCTTTTTTTTCATTTTGGATAAGTTCATTTTTTAATCGTATTGATGTAATTTCGTTTTGATATTTTTCCATTTCTAGCTTGTGCTTTTCAGCAGCTCTGGCATTTTCATCCCTATAAAAATCCTGCTGTATCTTTATTAGTTTTATTTTTTCATCTTCTAATTTGGTTTTTCGTTGATTAAACTTTTTTGTATTAAGTTTACTTGAAACTTTTTCCTTTAATATTGTAGGGTTCCATTTAGACGATGATGGATACATTTCTTTATCCACTTCCTCGTCGATCTCTATTAAATTTACGAAATCCTAAAAATAAGTTAATATTAGCATTGTTAAACTGTAAAATCTTTTATTTTACCTCTTGAATGAAATCATTAATATCATCAGTTTTAGATTGTAATTCTTGTATGGAATCATTAACATCTTCAGTTTTTGATTCAAGTTCAGTATTTAATCCTAAAATTTAATTGAAAACAATTAGAATCGCTTACGTAGCTTACATAAAAAAGAGGCGACAAAACTGACTATAGAATATAATATAGACTAGACTATAGACTAGACTATAGATTAGACTATAGACTAGACTATAGAATATAATATAGACTAGACTATAGACTAGACTATAGACTAGACTATAGACTAGACTATAGACTAGACTAGTCTATAGACTAGACTATAGACTAGACTATAGACTAGACTATAGACTAGACTATAGACTAGACTATAGACTAGACTATAGACTAGACTATAGACTAGACTATAGACTAGACTAGTCTATAGACTACACTATAGATTAGACTATAGACTAGACTATAGACTAGACTATAGACTAGACTATAGACTAGACTATAGACTAGACTATAGACTAGACTGCAGACTAGATTATAGACTAGATTATACACAACTATACTATGGACAAATTTATGTATTAGTCTATTGATTATTTGTCAAAAGATTACAAGTTAGATTAAGTGCTGAAAAGTACTGAAATATAGTACTGCGGTATTTTTCGAAATCATATTGTAAAGTGATGTGACAATTGATCGCTTTTGCCACAGCCTCATACAAGGACCCATTCACAAAATGCTTTAAATGAAATAATTGACTTTAAATGTCAGTATCACATTAAAATTAGTTTGAAAGAAGTTTTACAGGAATACAGATCCATCTAAAAAATTTTATTTGGATCGGTCGATATCTGACTTTAGCTGGTTTAATTTGTCATTAAAGGAATTAAGATAAAATCACATACATATAATAATCATACCATTACCATCGTTGTCGTATAGATTACACAAGCCAGTAGCAGATTCCCCAATAAGACAAGAAATTTTTTCGGATATATTTGAAACTATGGACGTAGCAGTAGGTCCCCCGCCTGTTCGATAGGTTTCACGCTTTTCGGTAGCTATTTCCACTTTAGACTTTCTTTTTAAATTTTCGTACTTGTCGCGAAGCGCTTTCCACGTTCTTTGTACCCCAGACTGACTTGCAAATTCTGAAGCAAGTTTCTCCCAAGTTTCATTTTTTTGTCTCCAAGTTACTGCATCTGACTTTTTATTTTCCAGTACGGATTTGTGTTTCTCCACTAGGTCAACTAGCAAATATTCCTCATTCAATGAGAAATTTTTACCTCTTTGTCGTTTTTCATTGTTTTGTGACATTGTTCATATATTTTTAAATTAATTTCTTCTCGAAAATTATTTTTATTTTTAAATTGTAAAAACTTCAATTTTCTATAGTGTTACCTTACATAAGTGACTGTTAAAATTTAAATGTAATTTTTGTATGAGAAATTCAAAATATATAACCGACAGTATATCGCAACGAATAATTAATGCGCCGGTTAGTTAATTGGAGAAATAATCGGATATTGAGATTATGGGCCTTAATGTTATAAAATTAAACTATAAAATATTATGTAATTTTTTGCTAATTTTCGTGTAGTAACAAAGTTTAAAGAAATTTAAACAATAATCTCACATATGCAGAAGTTGTTTACCGACATTTATCAGACTTTCTTTTGTTTGATCAGACTTTCGTACGAAATGTCCAAAGAATGTCAGATATTTATACGACTTCAAAAATTCTTACAGAATTTTCCTGGGAATTTACATTAGATTTCGTAACAAATTCTGAATAATAACTCTGCACATTTTACCGAATATGTATACGAAGTTTAATCACGGATGACAAAAAAGGAACTAGTATTGTTTTCGTAAAATATAATTTAAAATATTATATCGGTCGATAATCAACCCTACCTCGCATATTAGGATCCCATCAGAATATGACTTTAACATACATAACTCGCTTAAAAATACCTGTATAGGAACTAAATTCTACATAAACAGCTTTTTTTAGGAACAATCTTTTTAACATATTGCAAATTTCTAAAAATACATTAAAATACTTTAAAAGTTATTCTCTTAAGGAAACATTCTATTTTAACATTGCAAATTTGATTTAGTATTTGTTTTACAAAATATTAAAGTAATTCTTTGTTTAATATTATAATAAAGTACAATTAAAATATTATTCGGATATTCGACAAAAATTTTTAAAATTATTCTTTATTCTAAATTGGAAATTTTTTATTCGAATAATAATCCTGCTAAACACACAAAGTTTTATAAAAAATTTAAAATTTGTTTGAATTTTCAATACCAAAAATTTAAAGTTTGTAAATTAATATTCAGCAACAAAAAATTATTACTTTTACAGCAATAAAATTTCTGTTTTGTTCTGTGTAAATTTAACTCACTTGTGAGAACTCAATTCTCTAATAATGGTTCAAAAGTTTTCCGCGAAAATACCTGAATAATAGGAATTGTAACACTTTTTTTACTACCACAAAACTATTTGTTATTGTTTATATAAAATGTATTAAATTTAAACCCCCCAAATAAAAAGTTTAGAACTTGTTCTAAAAACAACTAATTCTAGAACGAATGCAAAGAGAATCCCTTTAGGTTATTTAATAACGACGTTCGGACTACTGGAACTAGGGTTGCAAGATTCCGATTCGCAAAAAGCTGGACATTGGGCTTTAAAAAGCTGGACAAAACAAAAAAAGCTGGACATAAAGAAATACTGGGAAAATGCTAATTTTGGTTTTGTGTAAATAGTTTCACAGTGATACACCAAAAAAATGCAGGGGTTCTCATATACCAATTCCGTTTTGTTATAGTCCACAGAGTATGAATATGTTTTTACTTCTCCCAGATCACTTCGTTAACTTACTTTTTAGAGCAAAAGATGTGAAAAGCTCCATTTTTGAAGTTTTAAATTTTAAAAATCATAAGTACGTAAGCTGTACGTAGGTTTACACAGGTAGCCAATTTCGGCTTTACTTGGGTCCATGTTGATCCCTTTGTAAAAAGCTGTACGTAAAGAAATTGACTATCGCTCGCAAAAATAGGTCTTTTCGCGTACTTTCCTGTAAGAAATACAGCTTTTTGTTTATAAACAAATATTGGTAATGCCCTTTTGCTGAAATCTCAATCGCTAACAAAACACTAAAAAACAAATAATTGTAACTTTGATTTTTCCTATAAATAAATGGATATTTAAAGTTAACAAAACATGTAGTATCATTAAAAATATATTATTGTTTTAAAACTTCATGATACAAACATATTATTAAAATAAAAATTTACACAAAATCGATAAGAGAAAGACAAACTAAATTGTTTTAAAAACGCTAGATTGACACTATTTGTTATGATTTTCCATGACAAATAAACTCTTTTAAAAACTAATTTATGATAAATATTTAAAATAAATATAATTACAAATAATTTTTTAATATTTCTTTCAAAAAATTTAAAATTTACCAAATTTTTAATTTGTTTACATATTTTTTTGGTTTGTTTACATATTCATAAATCATAAATCAATCAAAAAATTCTCTATCAACGAACTGTAATTTTTACCGCTCTCTTACTCTTTCGTTGCAAGTTTCCGAAAGTACGCGAACGGAATCCAATAACAATTGTTGCAAATTGTTACAAATTATCGAGTATGCGAACAGACTAATATTTATTACGACATTCAGCTGTTCAAGTGTTGAGACATGATGATAGAAGAGGGAAATCATAACATAGTTGTATAACAAATGTACAATCAGAGTTGGCTAACATGATTTGACAAAGATTACATAAAAAGAAGTAAGAAAGTATAGTCGGTCGTGGTCGACCAAATGATACCCTACACCAGTTATGAATATTAAATGTGATTTATTTTTCATAATAAAGCATTTATCTTTAATATTCCCTTGTTCCGATACATTTAAGCAATTTATGGATGAAAAACTAGTTTTCTGAAAGGGGCTTTATATGGGGGCTAGGGGCAAATATGTACCAAGCCCGATAAAATTTTGTGAATATATTTATATTTTCATAATATTTTATTGTGCTGAATTTCATCGCGATATTTGTGTTTATAAGTTAATTTGGGACATTCAAGTAATTTTCTGAAGAGGACTTTGTATGGGAGCTAGGGTCAAATGGGGCCCGATCTTTATAAAATTTGGCAGGGTCATCAAGACCTCTACAAAACTTAGTTGTGCCGTATTTTATCGATATATCTGTACGATTCTAAGCCGATTGGTATACTTTAAGGTGGTTCTAGGATGAATATTTTTGTATGTTACAAACATTAGCACAATTCCAATATACCCTCCCCACTAAAGTGGTGTAGGGTATAATTATTGTAGTGTACTAAATATATTTTATTTAGTTGGACAAATTAAATTTTAGCTTGAAACTGGACAAGCATCAAAAAATCTGGACACTCCAGCCAAGTCCAGCCAGGCTGGCAACCCTAACTGGAACTCACTCCTTGTTTTCAAGGAACTAGTTCTTTGACATTAGTTCTTCATTGATACCACACTAGTTCAGTGGAACACATACTAGTTCCGAAACAACTTCTTAGAATCAGTTGAAAAAATGTCAAAAAATTAAAAATTCGTAAACATATTTTTATTGAAGTCTAAAACGCATTCATATCTTTGATTCTGCATAAAATTGAACTACAAGGAATTAAAGATGCCCTAATTGAATTGTACCGGGAGACGAGGAAATTTGCTACTGGTTTTTATATCCTGTGCAAGAAATAGTTTAAAATTTAGTACAATAATAATAATAATAATAATTCCTCAACAGTTTCTCAAAATAAGACTTAATTTTAATAATTTCGACCAAAAAACGCTGAAAAATTGACTAAATAAAAAGTATACCTTCTGTAAAGCTTCCCTAGAACTAGTTCCGAGGTTGGCAAATTCTAACTAGAATTAAAGAACTAGTTTCGGAACCATTCCAAAGAATGAGTGTGAGAGTCGAACTATATATATTCTTTGGTTTTAACTTAAAATTTTCATTATAAAAACCATTAGGAAATTATTATCGGGCGAGGCCGACCATGTAATATCTTACACCTGTTACAAAAATAAAATGTGAATTAGTTTTTATAATTGCGCATTAAGTTGAATTGTACGTGGCCTCAGATATACTTAATAAAGGCTAGTATAGAACTTGCTTTTGTAGCTTTTGTCGAGATACGAGTATATTAAACATAATTATGAACTTAAAAACCAGGGCTAGATAAAATAATGTAATAATGATTTCAATAGGCTTCTACGGTACCATAGAATATCATGAATTATCTCCAAAATTGCCACCTGTAGTTTAATTACAAGGTTACAAGCAATATTCAGGTGTTCAATTGTATGGGGGCTAGGTGAAACAATGGACCGATCTTAACCATTTTAAATAGGCTTCGTCCTTGGGACAATAGAAGATCATGTACCAAATTTCAGACAGACATAGCTAAGGTGGGTATAGGACAAATATTATTGTGCGTTAAAAACATCAGCACAAACCCAATATACCTACACCACTTTAGTGGGGAATAAAAGTTTTTTCAAATTGTAATGATATTTTCGACACAATAGTAGAATGCAAAACATTTTCGGTCCCGCTACCGGTCCTCATAAGCAATCTTTTAATGACATATGCTATGTCACTTGTAATTTATTTAACTCACAAGTTTTTAAGAAATCGAATATGGGAATTGTAACAAAGCCTTTATTTGAATTTTACTAAACTTTATTGAGTTTTACGGAAGTATTGTATTATTATCTATCATTATTATATGTCACAATTAATATAAAATTAGGCAAAATAAATTAGTAATTTCCAAATAGGTTCTTGGGAGCCAATCACATTACTAGCTCTCTTACTAGTTACTTTACTAGCTATTGAAGTGTCGTAGGCGACTGTCATCCCTCTTGACTAACACCATTTAAATAGGTGCAACCAGTAAAATTACTAGATTCTGAAGAACAATGAACAGAAACATTTCGTGGACCATAAAAAAATGTAGCTGTAGTTTTATCAAATGTTGTAATGGAGAAAATATAAAAGTTCTACATTTTTAAAAAATTTTAATACTCCAGTTTTTATTATGGAATATATATATAGAATTTTATTG
>NC_060954.1:21562243-21604794 GCF_022045245.1 Lucilia cuprina
AATAAAATTAGAGGCTAAGCCCCCTATTCATAAAGATATTAATCGTTTATTTTAGGTTTATTACGCATATTTGCCATACAATAACCCATCAATAACATCATTAAGCATTTATGAACACGGGGGTAAATTTGCAGTTCTGGAAGAGTAGATTACGTTACCATACTTAGATTTTTAAAAGCGAATTTTTAGGTCTTCTTGAACTAACCGACAACACAATCAGCTTAGTTTGGTTCCGAATCAAAACCTAGGTGAACAATATTAAAATGTGTATCTTATGAATTTGAAGAAACATAATTTTTACGAAATCTAAAAAATTTCTATTTTCATTTGGAGTAAGAATAAAACAATTGAAGTTAAGATTTTTCATTTTAAATTCAGAAAATTAAATTGAAAAGTAAATTTTTAATTTAAAATTAAGAAAACAACATTCGAAATTAAAATTTTCTATTTAAATTTCAGAACAAAATAATTGAAATTTATATCTCTTATTTTAGTTAAAAAATAAAAATAAGATTTTTTTATTTTGAAATTCAGATAAGAACAGTACAAGAGTAACTTAACTCAAATTTCTTTTCGAGAAGATAGATTTTTTACAAATTTTTAAATAATAAGAAAGTATCCATTCCTAATTGGTTCTTCCAAATATTAAATGAACAATCTCATTTTTCTGAATTTTAAATGGAAAAAGAGGGAATATTTTTGTGCAATGGTAAATATAATCCTATTATCAATATAAATTTTATTACAGATGTACGTTAACATTAAAGGGGACTTTGTATAGAAGCTAGGTTCAAATGAAGCTCGATCGTTGCGAAAATCGTCATTAAGACTTATATAAAACTATGTTTTGATGATTTTTGCGAAATATTTTCCCAGGTTATGGTGCCTTGGCGAAATAATAGACGGTTTTTACCATTTTGTTCAAAATTTCATCAAAAATCCTACCTGCAGCTACGCATAAAGACGGACAAACAAACAGACAGTCCGATATAGCTAAATCGAAATTCAAATAATAAATAAATACTGACATGGAATAAACCTAATTTCATTTAATATTCTATGAATTCATAATAAAAAGATTTCATTTTCAAAAATTATAGACGAAATTACGAAGGATGTGGTTCAATTTATTATTTTAGCAAATTTTGTATGGATCTATCTTGTATTAACACGCTATTAATTTATAATTCCACTAGCTTTACTGTAAATAAAAAACCCAATTAACGAATTTTAAGATTCTAACTAAATTGTTTTCCAGACACAATTTTTATACCCTGCACCATTATAGTGGGGAGGGTATTATATGTTTGTGTGATGTTGGTAACACCAAAAAATATTAATCCTACACCCCCTTAGTATGTCTGTCTATTTGTGGTTCTTTCCACCATTTAATTATTCCAAGAGCCCTCATGGGAAGGGTATATATAAGTTTGTAATTCCGTTTGTAATTTATATAATATAATTTTCCGACCCTATAAATTAGTTTTTAGAGGATCCCAGATATCGGTGAATCCTTAATAATTCTTTGGACATGCTTTTGAGAAGATCGCTATTTAAAATCAGCAAAATTGGTCCTTAAATAACGTAGGTATGAGCAAAAGTCCGACACAACCTCTGCAAATTTTATCAAAAAAATTTTTTTCATCTATATATATAATAAGTAAGAGTTCTAAATTGGTCTGTGCCGAATCTTATATACCCTTCACCATGATATCTTAAAAAATAGTCAGTACGAATTTTATTACAAATAATCAAAAAATACCAATTGCAAAACGGTAATGAACAAAAATGTCCCCTTTTATGTGTTCTTACTTAATCCAAAAATTTCAAAATGTACCATTTAAACCAGGCTATACATAATTAATTTCATGTTTCTAGGTTCAATATTATAGAAATTTCAAAAAGTACATTTTATAGAACGAAAAAGTATCAAAAATTTCCCTTTTATTCGTTCTCGCCTAATCCGGGATAAACATAATTAATTTCATGTTTATAGGTTTAATATTATAAAAAAATTCAAAAAGTACCTTTTGTAGAACGAAAAAGTACCAAAAAGTCCCCTTTTATAGGTTCTTACCTTGTCGAGGTCCTATATGCTAAATATAGAAAATTTAAAAGGTACCTCTTGTAGAACGAAAGAGTATTAAAAAGAACCCTTTATGTGTCCTCGCCTAATCCAGACTCTTCATTAATTTCATGTTTTTAACCAATAACAACGTAACGTAACGTGATGTTCATTCTTTGCTTTTTGTTTATAAACAAGAAATCACAATAACAAAAAAATTTACCGTTTGATACTGTACACAGTGAGACATTTGGCACTTTTAGAACGACAAAAATAAAAAATTAAACGCTTTCCAATTGTCTTGCTTGTTATTATAGTTAACAGTAAACATTTCATAAACTATAGAAAAATATGGTAAAGTTCCATTAACTCGAAATATAGGTGCTCAAAGTTGCTACTTTTAAAAATTATTCTGCTCAATTTTAAAGGTTTAATTTTTAACTCTAAGGAAAATAATATTAATAATAAAAATATACTTAAAAATTATGTTTTTAATGGAATAGATCTAACGACTGCAGCCAATCGCAGTTATCTAATTATAACCCTTACATATGAAATTTTCTATAACATTTATATGAAAATTGCCTGCGACCGTTTGCGATCTTCAGAGATATTCAAAAATATTAAAGTGTCCTATAGAATTTAATATGTTTTTTTTATTTTAATTTTTATGGGCTACAAATTTTTAAATTTCTTTTGGAGGAGTTTTGATCCTTGGGACTGCCGCTGGCGTGGGTTTGTTGTTGAGCTGCGGGTTTGTGCCCTTTTTTACCTTATGACGGTGGAGGAGGGTATGGTGCTCGGACATGCACTCTATGCACCGCTCTCAGCTGGTGCATTTATCTTTCATGTGGGAGTGAGCCAGGCAGTTTAAATAATAGCGATACTTCTTCGCCGTTTCCCATCGCTCCCCTACCGACATCTTGCGGAATTTGGGGCATTTACAAAGTGCATGCTCGCTTTTGCATAACCGACAGTCCCGAAGGATCTCTTCTCGGGTTGTTTTTATGTCCTTAGACGTAGCGGGGGCCTCGACGGGTTTGTGGTGGATTTCTAATCGCCGGTTCACACTTGACATCTTGCTATAGTAAAAAGAGAGAGAGAGAAGAAAAAAAGAAACAAAGAATACAAATTAGTCAATTTCTGACTTTGGCAAGAGAACAAGCTTCACTATTGGGCGGGTAAAAATGCCTGAAGGTGTTTTCACGTCCGCAGTGCGGACCTTGCTTTCATGGTCTACATGGGTCTTCTCTATCCTGCCTAAACGCCATTCATTCGGGGGTAAATTATCCTGACGGATCATAACTAAATCTCCGACTTTGTAGTCCCTTTTCGGATATTTCTATTTAATTCGCTAATGGAGTTCTTTGAGATATACCACTTTCCATCTTTGAGCAAACTGATGATGGAGCACTTTGAGTTTTTGCCATCTATTGGAAATACTCAACTAAAGATCAGAATGATCGGGTTCAGGGGTGCCAAAAGGGGTGCTCCTATCACAAAATGACCTGGGGTTAAGGGACTAAATCGAAGGGCTCATCGATTTAGTTAAGGGCCTTGAGTTTAGGCAAGCTTCTATTCGGGTTAACATTGCCGAAAACTCCTCAAAGGTAAATTTCTGCATTCCAGCAATTCTGCGAAAATGAGTTTTTACACTCTTTACGCCGGCTTCCCATAAGCCGCCCATATGAAGAGCACCAGGGGGTATAAAATGCCATTCAACTGGCTGAAAACTATTTCGTACAAGTACTTTTTCTCTTAATTGGGGTAAAAACTGCTTTCGGTCTACTTCGAGTAAATTAGCAGCACCGACAAATGCAGTCACGTTGTCTGAATATATGTGGGCAGGACAACCTCGACGGGAGAAAAAACGGTCAAATAATTGTACGAATTAGATTTTTTAATTTGGGAAAACTCATTTCTAACTAATCTGAGCATTGAAGAATGGCCACCATGGGCAAACAAACAATCGGTCAAAACGGGCTGCATAAGGCAGAATTTTAGGGTAACGTTCATCGTTCGTAAGCCAGGGGATCGAGTTAATCGACCATTGAATCGGACAAATCCATTTGAATCAATAAACGGGTTCAAAGTGAGTAAATAACTCTTTGAAGAAATGGGTTTACCTTTCGAGTGTAGAGAGTATTCGGGAATATAAATCTTTTGACATTCTAGAACCAAACGATCTCCAGTAAATTTCATTTCTGATTGGGTGAAATCTAAGGTGTTATACAAGCATTTTCTGGTTTTTAAATTTTGTAAACACCAATACGAACTAATTCGCATTGCACGGGGTAAATCTGAGAAACGTTCCAGTATGTCAAAACTTGGTTCTGTCTGAACAGAAAAAGATTGAACTTCTAAATGCTGATGTTCGGTAACGATATTTTAAGGCCAGTACTCTCGCGGCTGTTTTAACCACGAGGGACTATGCCACCATAGGGGGTTATCAACTAAATCTCGAGCAAGACTTCCACGACTTGCGAGATCTGCAGGGTTATCTTTGTAGTCTGTTTTGTTTTTGACAAAGGTTGGCCAATGGCACGGGGTTTTTTTGAGCCAAGATAAAACTATAGTAGAATCAGTCCACAGATAAATCTTTCTCCTGTCTAGATTTAATTGACTACACAAGGATTCTACAATATTTGCCATCAAAGCCGCTCCTCAAAGTTCTAAATGGGTCTTAACAGAAGCTACCTTTGTCTTTGCAGAGAGTAAATGTGAAGTGGTTTCATTCGAAGACATCAGAAAATGCATGAAGTTCAATATCATAACTCGGGTGAAAATTTATTCGGGTAATCATATAAAAATGAGTGCCAATGCACAAGGGTTAAGGGTTTTAAACATTCATCCCAATCTGTCTTATCTTTCCATATTTATTGCATTATAATTTTAGCAACAATTATTTTTGGGAAAAGCCAACCGGCACGGTCAAATAGCTTACCTATTTCTGACAGGACAGCACGTTTAGTCACTATATCCCGGCGTGGCTGCCGGGTTTAAATGATGTGGTAAATAATAGTTAATCCTATTTAAACTCGGGGGGTTAACTGCTGTGATATTCAAAATACTCTCTAATTACAGTATCATACTATGATTTTAAGTCAGGGTTTTTCAAAATACGACTTTCATTTCGCGAGAATCTCCTAATGTCACTTCATTAAGAAATTCCCGACGAAAGGGAAGTGAAACTACATAGCGACCATCGGGGTTCCTATAGGTAGTAGTCCGGTAAAGTCTTTACAATATTCCTCAGTTTCCGACATCCGTGTCGCTTGTGGAACTTCTTCTAGTTCCAAAACGATGCAATAGTATAAGGGGGTTCAAATTGAAAAACTTCACCAGTTACTATCCAACCAAAAACTGTTCTCTGGGCGATCAGGTTGCCATTCCGATGCTTTCTAACATCCAAAGTTAAAATTTTTGGATAAACATTTTCTCCTAATTGTATATCTATACGGGTACACATGACGTCGGACATGGTAATATCGGGAAAACTAGAGCTTACAATATCTGTAAGAGAATACGAGGGCAACCTACCGGTAACCTTCTCGACTGCACATGTACAAATTTTCCATTTGAAACTGGGGTCTATTGGAGAACCAATAGTAAGAACGCACATAGTCGAGGAATTTCCAGCCAAGCAATCAATCCATCATATCAGTAACATTTATAGATGGCACCGCAAACGATGGTATTGCAAGCTTCATTTGTAATCTCTTAGAGATAAAGGTACCTTGCGAACCTGGGTCAACTAGCACTCTTGCTGTACATCTGAGATGGTCAAAATGGACTATACAAATAGCCGATCCCAAAAGGACTGTGGAATGGGGGTTAGGGCTCAGATGTGCAGCATACGTATGAACGTTTTGAGTCGCTGCAGAAGTTAATGGGGAAAAATTAAGAGGGTGTTGATTTTGATTGCTTGCTGGAACCGGGTTTATAATATGCTGGGTTTGAATATACGGGGGTTGAATTGGTACATTTGTACCAGAAGCTATAGGGAGCTGGGGTGAAATTTGCGAACATTTCGACCTAGGATCTCTATGACGCAAAGAGTGATGCTTCTGTCTACACAACGAATAAACACGAGTACTTCTACAATTTTTTGAGAAGTCGTCAAACAATTTGAACAACAAATAAAGTATTAGGGGCTGTGGTCCTAGACAAAGGAAACAATGACAAACTGTGGGACTCGGGTTAGTATTTGTCGCAAAACTTTGAACTCTTCTATAGTCATTAAATGATTTATTTTTCGACACAGTATTCTGGGGTTTGTTTGAACGGGGTTGGATTGTCGAATATCAGAAATGGACTCAAGAGTTTTGAAATAAGCTGTCAAAATAGCGTCCATATCTTCCCATTTTGGAGATTTTGGACAAAGTTTCTTGAATTGTTCCCAGAGACTTAAAGTATTCTCGAGTTATAAAATACTTCCGGGGTAACTTCTAATAATAAAAGATTCGTAATACAATCATTAAGCGTTCGTTGCAGATTTTTAATGTTCGAAGCTGTTCATTTATGAGGGCGTCTTTGTTCTCATAAGTGTCAACTAACTTTTTCCATGCCACTGCATAGCCATCGTTAGTCAATGGAACAGTTTGTATAACATCTTGAGCATCTTTTGCAGTTTTCTGCAATAAATAGTACAATTTCTGTTACCATAGAATATTGGGATGTCACAAGGGGGTAAATGAACAAGTGGTATTGAACTTGCTCCATGATCATTGGACTTTTCTGCCTGTGCAGCGGATTTTATATTGTCCAAATGGGTCGTAATCAAGGAGATACCACCAGTGTAGGTACTGTAAGAAGCCATACATTTTGACTTTACTTCAATGATTTGTGGGGTTTTCAATTGTTCAGCTTCGATTAACAATGTATCGTATGCTGAACGAACAGCTTCCCATAAATGGTTTAATTCCTTTTCATGGCTACTTAACGAACCAATTCGATGTTCGCCAACAGGAATTTTTGAAATATAAGCCTCGAATTCGACTAAACGATCTGCATTACGAATCAATGTGAACATGCCCATTTTTGATCTTAATAAGTAACGGGTAATTTTGACAAAAAGCAAGAAAAAGTAGGGGAAAATTTAAAAATATTCAAAAAATAAAGTAAACTTGCTCAAAAAATTTGAAAAATAAACAATCTAATCTTCAAAATTAATTTAAAAGATTGAATTTTATCACGTATCAACGATTTAAGGATCAGGATGAAATCGAAATCGACAAAAAACGAGTAAAATTTTCAAAAAAATCAAAAACTTTTCAAAATAGAGGTAAATTTCAATAAATATTTGGATAAATTGGAATTTACGACGTAAATTCCACAAAAAACGGGTTAAAAGTATAAAAATATTAAATATTAATGCGATTTTACACGTTGTTCGTTTTTAAATTTTTATTTAAATTTTTACAAAAAATGGGTTTAAAATATTTCGAACAACAATTTTTTATAGTGTAAACGCACTTTCAATATTAAAAAAGGTATAAAAATGTATAAAACACATTAATACTGCAAACGAATAAAACGGTTAATAATTTGTCACTTAAAAATTATTATTCTTTAATAAAATTTTATTAATGAGTTAAATTTGTATTTAAATTACACGATTTTATATTCACGGGTTAAAATATACAAAATTGAGTAAAACTGTACTTTATCACTTTAAAATACACAGTAACCGGTTTATTCGTACAATCAAAATATTGCAGCACTAATGTGTGTGACAATAAAAGCAAAAGAAAAATAATAAACAACCAACAACACTGCACATTGGGCTCTCCTTTAAGTAAACTTGGCATAAAGTAAATATTTAGAAATGAGTTTTTGATACAAATTTAATATGCCTGTTTAATATGCCATTTAATTTAATGCCATAAAATTTTCTGTACAAATCTACTATTTAATATAAAATTTTTTTCAAATTTACTTTTTTGATACCAAATATACCATTGTTATGTATGAAAAGGTGTTATTTTAAATCATCTTTACAGCCAGAGACTTAATTATTAACGTCTTCTTAAAATGCAATTTTTTTATAGGTATTAATTTTTTTTTTTCAATTTTTAAATAGTTAAATAGTATAAACTTGTAAAATAATGACTGAACGTGCTATTGATTGATGCATATTTTGGAAAATTTTGTTTTATAAATTGTGCAAAAAATTGCATTAAGTGCAAATTTTTATACCCTCCACCACCATCAGTGGTGATATATCAGTTTGTCATTCCGTTTGTAACACAAGGAAATATTCATCTAAGACCCAACAAAGTATATATCCTTATGAAATTCTGAGTCGATCTAGATATGTCCGTCTGTCCGTCTGAAATAGTTTCAGAGTTATGAGTAAAAATTTAAGACAACCTCGAAAAAAATGGCGATTTTTCACATATTTGTACTTTTGCAAAAACTACTGCAGATAAATTGATGAATTTTATCAGAGATACATCTATTGGCGCCAGAATCAACATTGTTAAAAATGGGAAAAACCGGTTCATAATTTCATATACCTCCCATACAAATGTACATAATCCCAGAAAATGTATTTATTGTTAATAACTTCCGTTACAATATCGATATCTTCACAAAATTTTACAAATTAAAGTTTTATGTCAATACAATTCACATCAAGAAAACATTTTTCCATCGGTCCACAATTGGTCATAGCTCCCATACAAGGTCCCCTCCTGAAAATCACTTAAACACTCAAAACCCATTACCTAATTAAAATATTTATACCAAATTTACTTTTATATACATAAATGATACCGTAAAATTTTCTTCCGATCGGTGAAAAATTGGTCATAGCTCCCATACAAGGTTCCCTCTCGAAAATCACTTAATCGTACATAAATCATTACCTAATTAAGATATTTATATAAAATTTGGCACAACTATAATTTTTATCTACATAAATGTTACCGTAAAATTTTCTTCCGATCAGTCCACAATTGGTCATAGCTCTCATACAAGGTTCCCTCTCGAAAATCACTTAATCGTACATAAATCATTACCTAATTAAGATATTTACACAAATATAATTTTTATCTACATAAATGTTACCGTAAAATTTTCTTCCGATCGGTCCACAATTGGTCATAGCTCCTATACAAAGTCCCCTCCCGAAAATCACTTAAACGCTCATAACTCGCTACCTAATTAAGATATCTATACAAAATTTACTACTTATATTACTTTTATATACATAAATGTTTTTTTCCGATCGGTCTACAATTGGTCATAGCTGCCATATAAGGTTCTCTCCCAAAAATCGTTTCAACGACCATAACTCGTTACCTAATTATGATATTTATACAAAATTTGGCAAAAATATCACATTTATAGACGCAAATGTAACCGTAAGTTTTTTCCGTTTGGAACACATTTTGTCATATCTCCTAAACAATTATACTTAAACGTACCTACCTCATTATCTAATAAGAATAGAAATATTACTTTTATGCATAGAAAAGTCATTGTAAAATTTTCATCAATACGCAATTGGTCATAGCTTCCGAACAAGGTTCTCTTTAGAAAAACACTTAAATGCATACAAATCATTGCCAAACAATGATATCCATGCAAAATTTTGCACAAATATTACTTTTATATACAGAAAATATACTTGAAATTTGTTTAATGATCATCCATAATTGTTTGTTATTCCCATCATTTTCGAAAATTACCTAAACACTTTTAACTCATAAATAATAAAGTTTTTAACAAATAAACTTTTTTACTTCAGAAATGTTACTGTCAATTTCTTTATCCGATCGTTCCATCGAAAGCCATTTTCACAGTATTTATTTAGTTGCATTATCATAACTATAATTATACAAAATTATCTCCTTATTCATGAAGATATTAGTCGCTTATTTTATGTTAAGTATGCAAATTTTCCAAGCAAAATTTCTAAAATAAACCATCAATAACATTATCAACCGTTTTACTCACATGCAAATTATTAAATATCGCAAAATCATATTTTAGGGCGTTAATAACATATAAAATAAAATGGTGTTTGTAATGTTCTTTCTATTAAAAAACATGACAAATCTTATTTTCACAAATATTTCATAAAAAAAAAATTATTAATATAATACCAGCTGGTGGAGGGTATTTAAGATTCGGCACGGCCGAATATAGCACTCTAACTTGTTCTTTTTTAATTCGTATCTAGAGGACTTCCACTTCCAAAATATTGTAGTTTAGTTAATGCCAAGTTTTGTTCAGGGAGACCCCACTGTGCAATGTATTCAGATATAAAATTTAATCATGTTGATTAAAACTATAATTAAAATAAAATTTAATACTGAGTAACGAAGAAAATATTGTATGTATAATTTTGTGTGTATAAAAAACTGAATTTCAGAGTAGATATACCAAATATTTACATAATTCTTTCACAGAAAATGTTACAATTTCATTTTCAGACAATAAATTTATCTGCCAACAAATATTGTCATTTCACACTGTTAGGTTAGGTTAATAGGAGGATGTATACTACATCAAATCCGAAGAAAAACACCTAGACCACTATCGGGCCTGTTGTGCGCTCCAATTCATGAAAAAAATTGTTCACTGAATGTATTATTTTTCCATGTTCAGAAACTCAGTTTCCTGGGCGTAATTCCTAAGAATCTTCCAATCAGTGTTAGTTAAGAATGTTATTTCCGGAATAACATCACTTCCAAGATACTTGGATCTAACTTCGATGAATGCCTGACAGTGGCAAAGAAAATGCTCCAGAGTTTCACTGTCCTCTCCACATGCTCAACATTCGTCTAAATCCACACGTCCAATTTTATATAGATGTGCACGTAATCCTGTGTGTCCAGAATACGTACCATCAGGGTCATCCATAGAATCTTTGTGGTTCTACCCACCATTTTATTATTCCAAGAGGCCATATGGGATTATCTCATACATATTTTTAATTCAGCTTTTGTTGCGTCGAATGGTTTTGCGTCCCCTTTAAAGCTATTACATTCGCCATTTCGTTTCCGACTACTCCCGAGTGGCCTGGTACCCATGATGTAAGCTAGAGTATTCAAACGATTAATCGTCGTTCGATTAAACGATTAATTTTTGACGATTAATCGTTCGAATAAATGAAAATTGTCAGATTTCAAATAAGGAATAAACCGAATAATTTCTATCAATTAACCGATTAAGAAAAACTCACTATTTAGCAGTAAAATTACTATGTATTTTCTACAAAATATAATATTTTAATAATGAATTTTCTCCATTTCTTAATCAATTTTCTATAATAAAGAAAATTTATTTCATGATTTTTAAAAAGAAATCATGGAAATAATTATATCGCTTTTATTTTTCAGTTTTTTTTTATTTGGAAACATTGTTTTGTTCTTAAGTATTTCAGCAACAGTTATAGTTGAGCTAGTGTTCAATGGAACTTATGAATTCCAGAACTCGTTGAAAATCTTAAAAACAGTAATGTCTTTATATAGAAAAGCATTTCACATAAACAGGAATAATTTCTAGTATTTGATAAAAAACTAAACAAAGAATAGAAGGGAAAGAAGTGAAAATAATATTTTTATTTATAAACCGTGCAAAAGTTATTTTCAAACATGAAAAAATCTGTGCGTACAGGAAACTGTGGACCATTAGTATTAACTTTGTGTACTCAGTTTTTCACAATCAGCTCTTATGCTCCTGTAAAATGACTTTAAAGTTAAAAAGACATACAGTTTCAAAAGATGGAATTCCAAATTTATATTAAAAAGTTGGTATTAATATTAATTTAAAATGAAGCTGAGTTCATCTGCTTCGAAATAATATAATTTATTTCAAATCATGAAGATAATCAAGAAAGAATTGGAAATCTTAAAGAAAATTTGTCACAAAAAGTAGTTAAAAGTTTTTGAGTCGAAAATTAAACATTTTTTAATTTTATTTGTTTTTAATTTTTTCTCTAAATGAGAAAGATAAATAATATAGATAGAATGTACAGATTCCCAGCTTTTATTTGATACCAATATTAGCATTATAAAATACATATAAATATTTTAAGTATTCGTTTGTAGTTCTTTAAACTTTGAAATCTTTTTATAAGGACATACAAATCGGAGTACGCAATTCTATAAGTGGAATCTATTTTCAAATACTTATTAACTTTTCCATGTGTTAATGCTTTATTTAAAATTGTTACAGGGTGTATATGAAGAAAATTATTGTTAAAAGCAATAATAACATCTAGTTTCCTTTTATTCGAATAACCGAATAATTTTTAATTATCCGATTATTAACCGGCTAACGTAAAACCTCAAATAATTATTTGTCGAATAAACCGAATAAGACAAAAACCCGAATAATTGAATACTCTAATGTAAACCTTACCTCTGGGAGAGTATTCAGTTAAAACTTTATTACAATCCAATATGGTCTGGCTGCAGGTACATATATTAAGCCCTGTGGGCGCCATATTTATTCTAATCCAATTTACACATTCCGTTATTGCTCGTACTTCTGCCTGGAAGCGTGTGTTATGATTAGGTTAACGTTGGTATATTTCTGTTTCTGGGTCTTCAATATAGAACCTTTGTCCCCTAATGTAGAGCCATCCGTGTAGCAACGGATTCCTACTGGTATTTGCTCTAATGCTCCGCTTGACCAAGACATTCTATCTAGGATTAGCGTTTCAAAGTTTCCGATATATTCTGTGTTTGGTTTGGCCGTTCGGCTGTAAGCGCCGCCTCATATCTTATATATGTTACAATGGTTGGAATATCTAGCAACGTTTTCAGAGCCTTGGTTGAAGTAGTACACATGGCTTATATATAAGCTATAATTGGTCTAATTACACTTTTATAAAGCCAATTTGTCATAGTAGGACTAAGACCCCATTTCATGAGTAGGGTTCTCCTACATATCGCCCAGCACCGATGTGCCTAGTTGATCCTATCCTCTATATGGTGTCTCCATTTTAATTTCCGGTCAAGTATTACACCTAAGTACTTAACTTGTCTGTCACCGGTATCTACTTGCCCAGGAAGCAAGGTTCAGTAATGTAGAAATTTTTGTCATTCTTGTGAAAAGTCAGATTTCCGTCTTCTCCGGGTTAACATTGAGGGCTCTTGGTTGAGCCCAGCTCAGAGCCTTCTCAGCTCTTCTATACAAGTCATTTGGATCATTTCCCTTTAAAAGTATTACGACATCGTCTGCATAGCAGACAGGTCTAAGATCTTTCGCGATTAGGGTCCTTAGGAGGCTATTAACCGTGGTAACCCAGAGTAAAGGTGACAAAATGCCACCCTGTGGTATACCGCGAAATACCTTTTTCCTGATGTGCATGTTATTGAAAGCTCCTTCGATGTCAATGCATACCGCCAGTGTATACAGTTTGCTACCGAAAGATTCACCTATGTTGTGGACGACTTCGTTTAAAGCGGTTTCCACCGATCGTCCCTTTACATAAGGATGCTGCTTATATTTAAGGTCTTTGTATGGTGTACAGCTTTTAACCATGCTATCGACTATTCGTTCCAAGGTTTTAAGTAGGAAGGACGTAAGACTTATCGGTTGATAGGACTTAGGTGTCGCATAGCTAGGGTATAAATATTACCCTTGCACCCTGCCATTTAACTGGGGTATATGCCAATTTTAAGCATGCAGTGAATATCTGTGACAGATGTACGGAAACCAGTCCCGCCTCCATCTGCAAAAGTGCCGGGAAAATGCCATCCGGCCCTGCAGCTTTATAGGGAGCAAAGCTCTTGATTGCCCCTTTAACCATGGCAGTTGTAATAACTATTTCCGTGTTACCCTCCCCTTCCTCCAATATCGGTTCATCTATGTTATTCGATATACCGGGTGGGAAATGAGAATCCATTAGGAGTTTCATTGTCTCCTCCATATCCTCAAGCCTCCTGCCCGTGTAATCGATCATAGATTCCGGTTGGACATGAGTTTTGGATAGGAATTTTTTTATCTTCGATACGTCATTTACGCTATCTACCTGTTCACAGAAAAGTTTCCGAGTCTCGTTTGGCTTTTCGAACGATTTTCTTATATTCACCAAGTTTATTATGATACTCATCCCAGTATACTGCGGTGTTTTTACGCCGTGCCCGGTTAAATAGTTTGCGAAGAGTCTTCCCAATGTTCCGGATCTACCCAGTTACCCAGGGTTTTCCTGGGCAGATCTTCGCACTCGCAGCTGTCCTCGAACGATTCAACCAGGGCACAAGTTTTACACTGTTAATGAAAAAGTAAAATGATAGTCCATCCGTATAACAAAAAAGTGAATAAAAATCGTATGATTTATATTTTTTGTTTACACGATTGGTATAAAACAATAACAAAGTAAGATGAAAACAGTTGTGTTTACTTAAGAATACATCCCTGATTTTAAATTCGTTTTTTCTCTCATATTACTTGTGTGCTCGTGTGAAGGCGGCTTTATAAGATATTTGTATTGCAAAAGTTTCCAGTGTTATTTTAATGTACCGTATTGCGAATAGAAAAGATTTATCTGACAATGGTTAATTTGTCAGATGTAATGACAATAAAATTTTCAGAAAAGTATATGTAGTAAAACATAGTTGTAAGGCATTTTTGCCAACGTTGTAAGATCTGACAACCGTGTATACGTAGCTATAGTCTACAACAATGAACTGGCCGTTCATCAAAACTTAAATTTGCCTCCATACACATGGGACGCCCCTAATGTTCAAGTATATCTATCTGTATGTACATATACATGTATTGAGGTGTTAGCAGAATATTGTAAAGCACAAATGTTTTCAAAGTGAATGGAGTTAGATGGAATGGAGTGATGAGGCCTTGAAGATGATTAACACGTTTCGAATTGTTTAACTAAAGTTTTTGCTCACTGACACTGTACTCACGCAGCCGCAGGTTTGCGAAGATCTAAAATTATGAACAAACTGAAAAGCAAATAAAAAATAAGAATATAAAAAAGCGGGGCAATTAATTCAATTAAAATCTTAATATTTTTTTATTCATTTGACAATTCTAACTAAGAAATGTCCAAATAAAGATAAAACTACTAAACAGGCACCCCGTGTGATCTGAGCTGTAATTGTGTGCAGTTTTAAAGAAACATAAATCTTAACGTACGACTTGACTCACTGTTCGTATGTTTGTATTTTCCCTGGATGTCTGTCCGACTGACTGGCAACCTTTCCATAGCAATATGGACGTATTTTTGTATGTTTGCGGGCATGTATGCATGCCAATGAAGGTATTTCTAGCGCATCATAGTTGGCTTTTGTAAATTGTTAAAATTAAAATTCCAGACACACCAACATCCCATAAATCATCTTTTATCTGATGCAAGAAGAGCCATATCGCCAAAGTGCAGGGTGCACGCCTTGTTAAAAAAACGAAAACACTGCAACTATTACTATTATCATTGTAAACTTGGGCATCATGTGGTCAGTTGTCAGTTAGGAAAATTCTTATAAACATTTAATTGTCATTAGGTCATTTAAGGAGTTTATTAACTGAAAATACAAAAACCAACAACAACTACAAAAACTTCTAAACATTGTAGTACTTTTGCATTTGAAGAAATGGAAAAAGTATAATTGTATAGCCATTAGGGTGGCAATATTTAATTAAAAACAAGTATGAATGTATAGTCGGACAATGCCGGCTATATGATACCCTACACGAGTCAGTATGTTAAAAAAGTGGATAATTTTTAAAAAATAAAGCAATTAATTTGTTTTGTAACCGTATTGTAGAATATTTATACGTATTATTGATAAAAAAAGAGATTTTCTAGAAGAGGGCTCATAGGGGAGTAAATATGGGCCTATCCTTATAAATTTTGGTAGAGGAATTAACGTTTCTTCAAAGTTATTTATGTAGATTTTAATCGTTTTATAAGAAATTATTAGTGAATTTTGACCTTCAAGACATTTTCTGAAGAGGAATTGGTATGGGAGCTATTGTCAAATGAGGCCCGATCACTATAAAAATCAGTAGTATCGTTTATTGTTCTATAAAACTAAGTTTTGCAGATTTTTATTGACATAATAGAAAATTGAATGTATTTATGAACCTAAAGGCATGATTCTAAAGGCAGATAGAGGGGCATAGCTAAATCGACTCACAAAGTGATTCTGAGCCGATTGGTATATTTTAAGATGTGTCTAGAACCAATATTTTTGGGAGTTTCAAACATCAGCACAAACTCATAGTACCCTCCCCACTATAGTGATGTAGGGTATAAAAACAATAATTAAAATGTTCAATGTAAATTTTAGAAACAAATGTTGATTTGTTGTCATTATCTGTTAAATTTTACAAATTTTTGATTTTTAAACGTGTATCTTGTGTAACTTGTAAGATGTAAATGAAATTATTTTGGAAGGATCTATTAAAGTTAGTAAAGCATAGAAACCGGAAAAACTAAATCTAAAAGCTAAAGAAATAATATACATAGGAAACTAAAGTTAAGACTAAAATATAAAGTTAAATCTGAAATCTTAAAGTTAAACAATAAAAAACTAAAACTTGAATTCTAAAGTTTAACTTTGAATTTTAAAACTAACAATAAATCTACGGCCAATTTTAAATATTAATAATTTCTAATAAAAAATTAACTTAAATGCAAATATAAAACTATGTTTTAACTATGTAAATCTTATATATAAAGCTAATTCTTATTAATATTGTAAATCTTAGTAATATTAAATATCGTTTGAAATTAATTTGTATTTTATAAACCTAAATTTTGTTTATAATGTTTAAATGAAATTTCAAAAATGTTATCATTAAAAATGATTGGCCATAGTTCAACATAAGTGGAGGTAAGTAGGGAAACTAATGTATTGCCGGGTAAAGTTTGGGACATTCTAAAACCTCGGGTGTCATGGCGGGATTATGAAATACTGAGTGGGAGGGCAATTACTGGCACAACATCTGCTTGGGTGTATGTGGTGCCATAAGTACTACGCAGAGACCTGCGCCGAGCAAATTTGTCAGCGGGGGCTTATATACATAATTGCATTAATGATTGTTCTATATATTCTATCTTCTATTAATGCAGAACATAAAAGCAATTTGTAAATAAAATATGTAAAATTCTTAATGTTTAATTAATAATGTAAGAGCAAACCAATTGCATTTTAATTGAAAAAATGTTATTTTTCTGATTTAATGTGAAAAACTCCAACATTTTCGACCCAAAAGTGACTAAACATTAGACTTTGCGGGAGAAAAAAAAATGTGTTCGTATAAAGCGCACCAAATTATTCCCCTTTCAGATATTAGTTAGTTACTTTGAAAAGAGGATGTACATATATGCATCAAATCCAGATATTAAGATAGTCAAACTTTGGGCTCGATTTGAAGACATTAACACGTCCCGCTCGTCACTCAAAGTTTGAAAAATGCAAATTTTTGGCCATAAAACTAAGATATGAAGCTATAACTCCAGAACGGTAAATGATAGAAACAATCTTAGTCCCTCAAAATTTATATTATATACATAATTATTGAATACAAAAATTGGTTGAAAAATGTAAAATTTATTAAAAATTCCCCAGGCCATTAACGTGTCTCAGAGCACTCGATTAGTAAATGTAGAAACAATTTTAACTTATTTTGGAATATATTCTAATAAATCTATTTTATTAAATAAAATATATCTTTATTTAAGTACCAGAATGTTTTTATCTTTAAGAGATATCGTGAACCTAATCTTAGCTATGAGAAAAAAATATTACCAGGGTATTTGTGGTCAATAGATTTGGGAATAAAATGGTGAAAAAGTTAGGTCAATATCTCATATAGTTACGCTGTACCTGCGAATTTAGCGAAAATCTTACTTTTTGTAATATTTTACAAAATATGTCCTAAATCTTTACAGTTAAGATGTGCTTAAGATGTGATGGTTGTTGGAGCAATTGAGCTGACGAGGTAATCAATGTTTCAAATATTCGCTAAGTTGCGGTTATATACAAAAATGTCTGTCATGTACAAATTCATACATTTTATGAACTTTTAATATTGTTGTTTTTGTTAAAACTTTTGTAATTTTTTAAAGTACCAAGAATTGCAGATGTAAAAGTCATTAAACTGTTCTATCAATATTCATTTAAAATTGATCATACTGTCCATTACAGCGCACATTTTAGGTTGATTCACTTAAGAAGATTAAGAGTTTTTCATTTTTAATGCAGTTTGAATTTATGAAATTTGAAACATTTTTGAAACATTAACACAGTTTTTTCTTAATGAGTCAGTCCACATATCTAGAATTAAGAAAATATTTTCATTGCACTGGGCAAGGATTTTCATGCACTAAACATGCAAAATATGCGCTTATAATATGCACCATAAAAAATATTCCTTAGACAAAACAAGAAAATATAGCCGAGTACGCTGACCATATGATACACTACACTAAGTACAAGAATTTTGCTCAATGTCCTTTATTTTAAAACAATTTTTATACCAACCATTGTAAAGCATCGAAATATTTATCAAAGCCTGTCTGTCTATCTGTGTGTCAATACCAAACAAACCTTAATTATATTCCCTATAGGTAAGGTTTGTTTGGTATTGAAAATGGGCAATATCGGTCTACCATTTCGTATAGCCCCAATACAAAAACAGCTTTAACAGTCATAATTGTATAAATAATGGGAGTATACCAAATTATATGAGACCCTACCCTCATATATGGCCCCTTCAGAAATTTACTTTAATGCACATTTTTGTCTTAAAAATGCGAGTGTAGCTAAGAAATTCATATATATGTAGAAATAAAACTCTTACAATCCAAAATCTCATAGTAATATCAACCTATTGTTTATAGGAGAGCATTTCATTTATTGCATACGGATTGACGGTGGGTATATAAAATTCGGCATAGTCGAATATAGCACTCTTACTAGTGTTTAATCCTAATATATATTATAAATTTCTTTGTAAGTTTGTTTATTTGGTTGTGCGTCAATCACGCCTAAACGGAAGGACCGATTTTCTTTAATTATGGAACATAGAAAGATATATGTCTGGAAGCGTCAATAGGCTATATAACTATTCGAAAATTTAGGACTAAAAAATGGGTAAAAACGGGGAAAAAATAGTACTTTTGTACATAAAAACTTAATTTTCGCGATTTTAATGCGAAAATATTTTCGATTTAGCATTCTAAAATGTTAGAAATATGTATTAGCAAAGCTGCGTTGCGAAACTTGGAACAAAACTAGTATCAACAAGTAAGAGTGCTATATTCGGCTGTGCCGAATCTTATATACCCTTCACCATAGTGTATTTTAAACATATTAGCTTTATAAATTTAAAATTTTCCCGTCTACAAAACCAACCTACATCAAAATATACGAACAGAATTTACAAAAAGAAAATACACAACTCAATGACGCCAACCAAATACATCCACACTCGCACATGTACATCTTTATCCAATTCACAGTGTTGTTGTTGCTTTTTTTTAACAAAACATGAAAAAATTAGGCTTTTTTGATGAAATTTTCAGAGGTTGTCTCGGATTTTTGCTCATATCTCCGTTATTTATAGACTGATTTTGCTGATTTTAAATAGCGATCTTGTCGAAAGCATGTCTAACTGAATTATTGAAGATTCAGATCTCGCCGATATCTGGGGACCTCTAAAAACTGATTTCAACAGACAGACAGAAGAAAATGGCTTAATCAACTAAGCTATCTATAAGGATCCAGAATATATATACATTATAGGGTCGGAAAATTATATTATAGAAATTACAAACGGAATAACAAACTTATATATACCCTTCTCACGAAGGTGAAGGTATAAAAATTGGGAAAAGGGCTTAAAACTGAAAACTGATTTTTGTATACTCTAACGCGAAATTATTTTCGATTTAGCTTTATAAAGTGTAAGTATGAGCAAAGTTCCGTTGTGAAAGTTTGGTCAAAACGGGTAAAAAAGGAAGAAATGATGAAAAACGGGCAAATATACTGTTTTTGTCCTCAAAAAGTAATTTTTGTCTGTTTTAAAGCTAAATACATTCGATTTAGCTTTTAAAGTGTCGGAAAAATGTATTGGGAAAGATTCGTTGCGAAAGTTGGACCAGAGAGGGGAAATATTCATGTGGGTAATTCAAACTTAACGGGTAATTATGTGTAGTTTAGGTACTTTTTCGGAAATATGCAAATACCTGAGTATTTTGCTGTAATCAATCAAAAGATATATTTTAGAAAAATTAAATTAAACTGGGTGAAAAGGAGGGTTTCGTCTTTTTCATAAGTTCCACACCTAATTTGCTGGGCCGACCTTAAAAATTATAAACAGAGATATATCTTTACTTAGAAGTTTCAATTGGTTATATCTTTATTCCAAAAAATCAGAAAGGGACGAAATACGGAACGCGGTAAAATTATTATTTTTTAAATGAAGAAACAAAAGTAATTTCCATTTATATACTTACCCCCTTATTCACAAATAAATTTTTTATTTTATAAACGGTTTATAAACCTTTTAAATAAATAATAAATTTTGGAAAGTGGCATTTTTTGAAACATGAATTAAAAAGGCGAAAAATTATTACACACTTTTTCTCTAAGTCAATGAATAATATTTATTCTAAAGCCCATTCACACGAGCAAAGAAGCTATATGATCTGTCAAAATTTTATGTAGGAGGATACGAATGGGATCGTCTAAACATATGAAGCCTTACTACATTGAGAGAAAATACGGATGGAAAATTTGACATTCATATGACTCTCTTTTTTGAAATACGGAAATATATTTTAAAATGCTTTTAAAAGTATAAATCATGCTTTAAAGTATAAAAAAGATTAAAGATCCGAAGTTTTAAGTATTAATGTTTTTATTGCTTTGTTGCTAATTTTAAAGGTAATTTTTTAGCACTCAAGCCCAAAGAATTTTGAAAAGGGCGAAAATGTGTGCTTTTGGTAAATTATGTGAAAATTTTTCTGAATTATATATTTTGAATGTAGATTTAAGTTTCGACATATTAATTTCGAGGGTAAAAAGCAAAGACAATATTAATTAATCTATAGATTTAATATTATAAGTCATTTAAAATCCGGGGCAACGCCGGGTACAACTAGCTTTTTGTATGTTGGCGGGAAAAAAGCTGGACATTGGGTTTTAAAAAGCCCGTTTTCATTTTCTACGGCCTTTTAAAATTTGGATTTGTATAGCTTTTTTGGTTTTTAAAGTAGACCAAAATTACTTAATTTATTCAAAATAAATATAACCACATGGAATAATTATTTACTGAAACTACTTTAAAACATGTACTAATTTATAAAGAAAAATTTTAAGGAAAATCATAGCCTTCATTTATTTAAAGGTGTCTAAAATTTAATTTAAAAACCTTAAAACGACTGGCAAAATATTATAAACTTTGCATATGTATAAACAGTCACAAGGTAATCAATAATAAAATTGTATGATTTAAATTGTATGATTTGAAGTGTTAGCTATAATATACCATCAAAAATTTATCAGAATTAAATAATTGAAAGAAATCATTTTTGGGCGTCATGAAAACTCCCCAACACAAAAATAAAATAAGTCCTCAAATTTGGGGACTTGTTTCATTATGAAATAATTCCCCAAATTAAAAATGAGAAAAGCCCCAATGAAATAACTTCCGAAATTAAAATGAAAAAACACCCCATTTTTGGGGATTTATTTCATACGAAACAAATCCGTAATTTTAAAATGAAATAAGTTCCCATTTAAAAATAACGAATTATGGAACAAGTCGGTTTTAGTGACATTTCTAAAAAAAAGTAGCTCGCTCATACTTTCGAGTAGGACTTCAATGTTTAATACATTTCAGTTTAATCGCTTAATAAAAATTCCCTTAATAGCCGGCCTGAAAGATTTTCTAAATAGCCGGCCTAAGGCTGAACACTCTCGATACAGGGAGAGCGTATTCTTAGCGAAGACGGTGTCCAATGTACCCCAGAGGATAAAACTCTTGCGCCCTGCCGAAAGCCGGCTATCAGACATAAATTATTTCGTGTGATAAATAGTAATATAATGAAATAATTCCCCAAAAATATTTTTAGGAATTTATTTCATTTTTGAATTTTGAGGAATTATTTCATTAACTCCCCATTTCAAATGTGAAATAATGCCCCATAAAACGAATTAAATCCCCAAATTTCGTTGTTTTTGCTTTCTGAACAATTTTTTAGGGAGCTATTTCATTTTTGTTTTGGGGAGTTATTTTGTGGGGATTTATTTCATGACGCCTCATTTTTGGCCTTAATTAACCACCGTGCATTGTTACACATTTTATATAAAACTCCTCTATGACCCATAGTGCAATGTCAGTCTATCCGTAATTTCAGATTGTATCACAGGTCATATTCAAGATCAGAGTAAGAAAAAACTGTGGTCATAATCCACATATTTATAGCAATATTCTTACCAAGATTTATTAAAATCAGGCTTTATCTTCAATTATTTATAACAATTTTTATACCCTACACCACTATAGTGGGTAGGGTATTATACGTTTGTGCTGATGTTTGTAACATACAAAAATATTGGTCCAATACCCACCTTAAAGTATACCGATCGCCCTAATCATGAATAAATTTTGAAAACATTGCCCTAATATAAGCCGATGATACTGCATTGGTAAAAAATAAAAATTTTATAAAAAGTAAAAATTTTAAAAATATACTCATGGTGTAGGGTATTATATGGTCGGCCATGCCCGACTATACTTTCCTACTTGTTTTAATTTACAAAAGAGTATACATTAATATTGGAAAGAAATTAAAGTGTAATTTCAAAAAAAAATTCGACTAATTTTATTCAAATTAAATTCATTCTTGTTCCACTTGTGACGCCACCTGATATTTCGGACATTGCCCTATGGGCCAGAGATTGAGGGTGTGATGAGGGATGTAACAGAAATTAATTATGTATTTTTAGCTTCTTTTAGAAAGAAACAAGTAAGACGTTATAGTCGGGCGAGGCCGACCATATAACACCCTACATTCGAATAAATTGTGATTTAGTTTTCATAAAACATTTAAGTTGAATTCTACCTTGCCTCAGATATACTAAATCCTTTTACTGTTTAATAAAACTCTGGATATTTAAGTAAAATTTTAATGGGGGCTTTTTAGAGGGGCTAGGGTCAAATGAGGTCCTATAATTATAAAGTTTATCAGGGTTATCAAGACTAGTTTTGCAGTTTTTGTCGAGATACGAGTAGATTAAACATAATTATGAACTTAAAAGCCCTATTTGGCAGGTTCAGTTCTATGGGGCCTAGGTGAAATAATGGACCGATGTTAACTATTTTCAATAGGCTTCGTCTACAGTACCATAAAAGATCATGTGCCAAATTTCATTGAATTATCTCCAAACCTGTAGTTTGATTACAAGGTTTATAAGCCCTATTCGGGGGTTCAGTTGTATGGGGGCTAGGTGGAATAATGGACCGATGTTAATTATTTTCAATAGGCTTCGTATACGGTATAATAGAAGATCATGTGCCAAATTTCATTGAATTATCTTCAAAATTGCGACCTAGAGTTTACGGCCTGTAGTTAGATTATAAGGTTTAAATGGACGGACAGACTGACGGTCATAGCTAAATCGACTCAGAAATTATACGCGTACGACGTATAATAGTAGAGATATTCGCTAAAAACTGATTTAGCACACACGATATTTTCGGTGACTTTTAATCCCTTACTAATTATGATAATTAGAAGTTATGTGCCAATTTTCATTTAAGCCGGATTTACAAGATCACACAAGTAATATGATATGTCAAAATTTTGTGTAGAAGAGTAAAGATGGGATCGTCTAAACGCAATATGTAATGAAATTATCACACATTGAGAGAGAATACGGGTGAAATATTTGACTGTCGTATGGCTTTCTTCATTTTTTGAAATGATTCAAAAAACAAGCAGATCGAATTGGACCAGAGATTTACTTTAACGCAAACACATAAAAAAGTGAAACTGCTGTTTCTATCTTACTTTGTTATTGTTTATACCAATCGTGTAAAAACAAAATATATAAATCATAGGACTTTTATTCTCTTTTTTGCTATACGGATGAAATTTCATTTTACTTTATCATTAGACTTTACGTACGTAAAGTGTGATCGTGTAAAGTGGTCTTTATTTTCCTGGGCTAAATAAAAACTAAACAAAATCTAAAAAAAATCTATAGCAAATAAATCCCATTATTTTTTAATTTAAATTTGGAGTTATTTTATATTGAAATATTTCCCAACTGAAACAGAGCCCAATAGAAAGGGTCTATCTTGATTTTTTTTAATTTTATTTATTATTTTATTCCTGTGTGGGAAATCGGTTGAAAAGGAAAAATTGGGTAGGTTATGTTAAGTTGATAGGAGGATGTATACTACATCAAATCCGAAGAAATACACCTAGGCCACTATCGGGCCTGTTGTGCGCTCCAATTCAAGAAAAAAATTTCACTGAATGTATTATTTTTTCATGTTCAGAAACTCGGTTTCCTGGACGTAATTACTAAGAATCTTTCAATCGGTGTTGGTTAAGAATGTTATTTCCGGAATAACATCACTTCCAAGATACTTGGATCTAACTTATACGAATGCCTGACAATGGCAAAGAAAGTGCTCC
This sequence comes from Lucilia cuprina, assembly GCF_022045245.1. Classification (NCBI taxonomy): domain Eukaryota; kingdom Metazoa; phylum Arthropoda; class Insecta; order Diptera; family Calliphoridae; genus Lucilia; species Lucilia cuprina. The sequence continues at coordinate 21,586,948 of NC_060954.1, forward strand.
AGAGTTTCACTCTGGATGTGCTCGTAATCCTGTGTGTCCACTGAGAATACGTACCAGTGGGTAAATGATAGGCCTTTTTTAATCTTATAAGTTTTTGTTAAAATATAAAAAAAAAATGGAAATTTTAATAGCACAATTTTTGAAGAAATCAAAAAGTCCAATTTTACATTTTCAATTAATTTCCGCATGAGTTGCCATACAGGGCTAAAATTTAAAACCTGTGAGTTTTAGATACTAGTGAACAAAATAAGAGCTATCCAAACAAAATCGATATTTTGAAAACATCTAATGTAAACAGGTTTATCTATACAATCACGATACTCCTCTCTCTGCGTAACCACGATTAATGGCTTCCTAAGGACCCCTACAGAGCAAGGACTTAGACCTGTCTGCTATGTAGACGATGTCGTAATACATTTAAGTATAAAAATGTACAATTTTTAGGATCCTAAACATCTCTATTGTTATCCTTGATAAATTTATATACATAAAACCAAAATCTATTAATTTCGGCTGCCTTTGTGCAAAAAATATGTATCATTTTACTAATTAAGATTTACATTGAACTCTAGTAACATTGTGAACCAAAATATGTAGTATAGTAGACTCCACAAATGTTTCACATGTCGTCGGTTTTTGTCTTAATACTGAGTTGGTATAGTGCAGTGCAATTTTATTTGATTGCAATCGTTTGCCTAAAAAACACAAAACAAAAGCAATCATTGAAGTAAAAACAAAAGAAACAAAAAAATGTGTGGCATGATATCAATGTATGTTTGTGTACACACTACTAGTGAATAAAATATGGCCACGTTTGGTATTTTTCATACTTGACAAAAAGGTTTGTCTGATCTTTTTTGACATGACCTAAAACTTCATGTAGTATTTAAAAAGTATTATAATTATGTTAATTTTTTTCATAACCAGCTCTTAGTCCATTTTAAAGTTAGACCCCATACACGGTTCCCTTCAGTAAATAACTTTAACTTAAAAATAACATTATATTGAAAAAATTCAACATAAACAAGTAATCAAAACCGAAATCCTTCTCAAAATTCTTCTTCTGTAAAGGAAATCAAGGATATTAAACCCTATATTTATTGATATTTATAAGCCAGCAAAATATATATGTATATGAAGAATTTTATGCCAAGTGACCCAACATTTGAGTTCTTTCGATGTTTGTCCTATTGGATAGTAGTTTAGACATAATTATTTTCAGAAAGATATAAAAAAATTAGATGTTTTAAACTAAATTCAGCCCTTTTAACTTTTTTCTCAGAAAAGCTTTCTTTAAAACCGTTTTGGTAGCTTGACCGGGTGATTTTTTGTTTCACCTGAGAAAAATCTATAAATGCCGTTGAATATTAAAACGGTGGGTAGAATCACAAAGTTCCTAATGGGTGAATCTATTAGAGCAGGACGAGAGGCCTCCTCATTATGTCTGGTTTTAGTATAATGATATGTTTTCTAAAAGGACATATAGAATTGCGGACGTGCGGATTAACAAAATGTTTAGCATGTATAGAGGGAAAGATTTCCAAAGTTTCAGCAAAATTGCATCCAAATATCTTACAAGTGATATTATTCTGGAAAATTCTGATTAAAAATTCTTACAAGCTTTATCTAACGATTTGCGTAAAATTGGTTCAAAAGTGATTTTATTCTCGATGTTAACATATTTTGGGGTGTTTCAAAATGAACTGTGACACTTCAGTTTGAGTTTAAGTTTTCTTTTTAAGGTTTTAGAATAGCTTAAGTAACGATCGCACCCTATAAATATTTAAAGAAAAAAATGTAACCACTATTTTTATATCCATTATCATTCCGGTTGTAACACATAAAAATATTGGTTATACTAGACACGATAGAATCCAAACGGATCTGAAATTTTCACAAATATTTTCTATTGCTTCAGATTGTTTGGTATTGAAAATGTGCAATGTCAGTCCATATTTTCTCATACCCCCAAAAATAGCACCCACAAAAAAATTTAAAGATCATAAATGTTTTAAAAGTACGAGTATATGGTGAAATTGTGACACGAATAATGCCCTTTAATGACCTTAACCCCTATATAAGGTATTTTTCACTTTAACTCTCATTCCTGGCGTACAAATACGAGTATAGAGATAAAATTCTTAAATATACAGTACAGCGATGAAACTTATTTTTTTGTAATATTTTGTGGTCTGACATGATTTTTGTAGTTGTGCAAATAAATACATATATATTTTTCAGGTGTTATGTTATTTTTGTCAAATATTTGATAGTTGTGAAAGGTACGTTCACAAAAATGAAAAAAATTCTAAATCTATCTCACTAAGAGGCCAATAAATAACACATTAACGGAAAAGATCATATTTTACAAAAATGTCAAACTTTGACCCACTGTAACTCAGAGATCTTGACCAATCTTTATAAAAAAATTGTGTATAAACTAAAAATATAATTTTTATAGGTATCGCATTAGCATCCTATTTAGCAATTATAAAGCCTTAAATTAAATTGTATAAGCTTTATTTAGATAAAAAAAAGAAAATAAAACATCTTATTAAAAAAAATTAAATTTTTTGGTAGGTCTAAGTATCTAAATTTAAATAAAGTAAAATTTGTTTTAACAGTTTTTTTTTAATTCGTTGGCCTGAATTTTAGAGTACTCCAACTTACATATTAAGTAAACCTTTACTAATCGTGTCATATTCTTTTGGCCGGTAGTATGTTTATGTATATATGTGTGTTTATTTAATTTTTATTTACAAGGGGTTTTCGTTGAAAAGTTACCGGGAAAGGGTAAGAAAGTATACCCATCGGCTCAGAATGGTTTTCTGAGTTGATTTAGCTATGTCCGTCCATCTGTCCATCCATGTAAACCTTGTAATCAAACTACAGAAATTTTAGAGATAATTCAGTGAAATTTGGTACATGATCTTCTATTGTAGACGAAGTCTATTGAAAATGGTCAACATCGGTCCATTATTTCACATAGCCGCCATACAACTGGACCCACCGAATAGGGCTTTTAAGCTCATAATTATATTTAATATACTCGTATGTCGACAAAAAGCTGCAAAACCAAATTCTATACTAGCCTTGATAACCCTCATGAACTCTATAATTATAGGGCCTCATTTGGTCCTAGCGCCTATAAAGCCCCCTTCAAAATTTGACTTAAATGTCCAAAGTTTTATTCAACAATAAATGGCTTAAGTATATTTAAGGCAATCTATAATTAAACTTAAATGTTTTATTATGAAAACTAATTTACATTTTACAGGTGTATAAGTTCTTCATTTTAAGAAAGAAAATGTTTAGTTATTGTGAATAATCTAAATTGAAACTAAAGTTATATTTTTGCAAACATACTACATGACATTACGTCACATGTACAATGTATAAACTATAAAAAATAAAATAAAATGATTTAATAATGGTTATTTGAAATATTTTATAAGCCTTGATTACGAATTATACCTTCGGAAATTCTTATCTAATATTCATTTAAAATACGAATTTTTGTATAAAAATCCCCAGTTATTATTAATAATTTTTCGCAAAGCAAAAAATTCCAAATCAAAAACCCTAACATCAACCTTACAATGCGGTGGCCACTATTGTAATAAGTTCATTCATTTTTTGTATCTGTTCCGTTGCAGCAGGTGTATGCAGTGGGTAATGCCATAAATTGTGACAATAAGTTCTTTTTTGTTTGTGGTTATCGAACAAGAGACATAGAATATCTACCGCCATCTCCACCGCTTGCCACAAGAGCTTAGAATGACCAAACAGTCTTTGAATTTTAACTCTTTTTTTATTAAACGACATTGAGAACCTGCTTTTGTGCACTGGAATACAATTTGGCATTTCCGAGGTCTCCGCACTTATTTACTACAGGCGATGAAGTTGCAATTGTGTTTAAAATACTGTACGTAGTAAAAGGTTTATTAGGGGAACAATTAAAATTCGGACAGCAATTACCATGATCATTTTTGTCATGTTGTCTTTTTAGTTTTATTTTATATGAAAATTTATTCTTTTTTAGAAAATTAAAATTCTGATATTTTGAAATTCCTTAAATCCTATGAAAATTTTCAAACTATTTTTAATTTATTTTTTTGCTTATGATAAAGCAGATATAGCAATTTACAGACAATAAAAATTTTTTAGTTCAGGTTGTAAGAAAACCTTATTATTTCATAATCAGACTTTAAGTATATCTGCCAACAAAAATTCGCAGTTTACACTTATGTCAGATGGTAAAGTTTTGAAATGGATCCATTGTCAGATACATAAAATTCGCACATCAGACAATTATCTAACAATGTTATGTGGTTATATTATTGTTATACACTATACTGGCAATGCTTTTTCTGACAACGTTGCCAAGACAAAGCTTTTAAGTTCACAGGTTGTTACACATTTATCTACCAACGTTGTAAGATCTGATGGTCAACAAAGTGCTAATCATTGATAATTCCAATCAAATAGTTTTAAATCAAAAATTCGCGTCAAGCCGGTTACTCTTTAAGTTACTTATTTTCCCTGTGATGTCATAATGAGAATGTCAGATATGAATTTTGTGAAATATACTTACATCCATGCGTTTCATTATTCTGCTATAAATTGAACAAAATATTTTCGAAATTTTCTCTTTTTCCTTTTCCCAAAAATTATTGAATGAAAAGTTCGAAAGTGGGAACAAAATATTAATTCTATTAAATATTGTTATAATGTTATATCCCTAATGTTAATATGTTGTGATTGAACGCTTTAGTTCATGTGTGTATGTATTTAGTTTGTACTTGATTTTAATCACTTTAGTTTTATTTGAGATGCTGTCGACTGCTAACTGTTCGCGAGCTACTGTAGATCTTAACACTGCGATTGTTATACCCTACACCACAATTATCTGATTTTTATTTTAATGTTATAAAATACCAAAAAAAATATTCGCGGGCGCATAGTGTGTTCGATAGATATTAATTTAGGGAGTTGTAATTTTAATATATAACAGCAGAAATATATTAAAAGTCATTGTGTTAAATTGTGTAAGTCCTTTTTATAATCAAATCTAGCTATTTTAAAGATATATAAAAATAATAAATTTAATGCTGTTTTATTTAAAACCAAGGTATATTAATTATAATTAATATATCTTGATTTAAAACGATGTTTTTTGATAAAAGAGAACGAATGGATGGGATAGTTAAAGATGTGTAATGAAGACGTCAGACATTGAGAGAGATGAACATTTAACAACTATTTTATTTTATGTATTTTAAATTTTCAAAAAAAAAAAAAAAAAAAAAAACAAGAAAGAAGCATTAGATCAGGGGCGTGCTTTTATGTAAATAGATTAACAACAGCTGTTTTCATTTATATACCAAATGAGTAAACACAATCATATGATTCTTATTCACCCCTATCGCCAACCATCATTTCACGTAAAATATGTTCCCTTTTCACTTTTTTCTTCACTATTTTTTGTCGTGAAAAAATTCCCCTGTTGTGAAAATTATTGATGGAATTTTGTAAACATTCAACAGGTGTTCCCTACAAAAGCAACCATTGTGAATGAATTGTTCACAACAAGTTCCCGATAGCAATTTTCACTTCGAGGGAAATAAAACTTTCAAGGGAACAAACTTATTACTTCTTTTGGCGATTGATTATATTTTTAAAAATAAATATGAAATTTCATAGGGTATTACATAGTAGAATAAAATACACTATGCTGTTTTCTTTGTTGGTACCTTTCAACGTCATCGTGTGGCCTAGTATTCTATTTGTTTATATAGAAAGATATGACCCATCTACCCGATCTACAAGCTACTTATTTGTTTCTTTTGCTTTGGGTAGTTGATGGCTTTATGTCGCCCCATGTAAGTAAATACTACAAACTACATACATACATATATGTACATTGTACATATATTCTCATAGCCATAGTTTACTTATTTTGTTGTTTGGTTACCGCCGCAAAATGTTGCCATTTAATTGGTTATAAATTAATTAAACGTCGAATAATAATCCGGGTTCTTGTCAGTTTAGCCATAGCATTTGCTTTGTACACACGTACATTGGATTAATAGAAATATTTAGTATGAAAGTTTTTTTCAATACATGATGTCAGAACGCTCGTACGAATTTATCAATAAAATTTTTTGTAAGTGTTAGCATTGTGTGATCATGAACTTTAAACTAGGCAGAATACCACAATACGACTTTTTTATAAAGTGAAATTATTTAGAGAAGGTTGGGAAAAATATTTAAAAAAATATATTCATGAACAGTAAAATCATGACAAGTTAACAACTCTTGCGTACAACATATTCCATAATTTTTTATTTCTGTTAACAAGTAAAAAATCAATTTGATATATTTTGATTATTAAGAAATAATGTTTTGAATTAAACATTTTTATTCAATATTAGTTAACCAATTTAAAAACGATGTTGATTTTAAATACAGTGTAAATTTAGTAACGGCCAAGTAGAATCTATTGTAATAAAGTAAAGTTTTACTGATTACTGAAAAAATATTCAGTATTCAGAAAGTTTTTACTGGTTACTGAAAAATTTTTCTGTATTTAGTAAATTTTATTGCAATAATTTTACTGGTTACTACAAAAAATGTAGAATTTTACTGATTGCTGAAAATGTACAATCTAATAATTTACTGAAAATTACATTTTTCACAAATTTTTGAATGTAATACATATTTATAATTACAAGACGCTATAGTGAGATTAATTAACTTTTTTGGGATTGTAAATATTTTTAGAAGACAAGAACTTAGCTATGTACAAATTTATATTCTATAATTTTGTAGGCTAATAAAAAGTTGTTGGAAGTATTTATAATACATATTTTATAATACTGAATACTGACTGAAATTTGTTCAGTAACCAGTAAAAATTTACTGATTACTGAAATGTATAATGCAGTAATGTCCATGAATGATACGTAGTTGCAGAATCAAAAGTTTCTATGTGTGGACATTAAGAAAACTTCAAAAGAGAATTAAGAAAATGTTTTTCAACAAAAGCTTCCTAGTGTGGACCAGGTCAAACTGACACAAATTATCACATATTGGTTTTGTATTTCAAATATTTTTGTGAAAATTCCAATGTAGCAGTTCCAGAATCTGAACTGGTTCAATTTACTTCCGATTTAAAAAATCAAAAAAATCTTATTTAATAAGTATTTTTAATTCCGTATTAAAATCATCCCTAAATATGTAAGTGGATTTAGTACGTTTGCGTACTAAGCTAAATTCGTTATTTATGCACTGAAAAATTCTATGGGATCGATATCGAAAATCCTCCTAGATAAAGTAAGAAACGAAAAAATCTATGTATAAATTTGGGTGCCCCGGTAGGATAGAAGTTAGTGTGCTAATCTGTCAGCCTGGGAGTTGTGGGTTTGATTCCTACCAGAGACTTTGGACTACTACACTACAACAGACGTATGGTCATTATCGTAAATTATGTGCTCGATAATTTAGGTTAGAATATAATGTTTAATTATATTTTAATGCATAAATAAATCTATATATATTAGAGTTGTCAATTATTCGAATAAAAACGAACAATATATTTTTTATTCGAGTAGTCGACGAAATTTTAGAAATTATTAGATTATTCAAACGAATAAAAGATTTTATTCGAATAAATAAAAAAAATATAAATAAATTGCCAAACACCTCCAAAATCTTAAGATGTGGGTAAAAAACGGGATTGCGTGCATTAATTCACTTATAAGTTAGAAACTTAGTTCAATCTCAACCTATTTGAAATTAGTAGATTAGAAGTTTTTAGAGAAATATGTGTTCAGTTCATCATCAGCTACTTAACACGTTTTATATCCACCATCAAATAAGATGGTGGGTGTATTGTATTTGTTGTTCCGTTTCCGACGCAATCGAAATATTAGATTCAAAGGAAGAAGTCGACCGGCTTCGAGTCGGCGCATAGTCGCCGCCAAACTATTTTTAGTTGATTGAGCCGACGCCGAAACCTGCGACTTAAGTCGAATCAATTTTTTTAATGTTTTTCTTTGGATAAGTATTAACTAGGCTAAAGAGTGCAATACCAAGTATTTTTGGTTCTGTAACATAATGAATTATTATTGGCCCAATTATATTTTGAAAACGTACAAGATTTTTGCAAAGGATATATATAACAAGCGATATTTTATAATTTTTAATACTCCCGATATGTATATTCGTCGCTAAATTTTTGATATTAATATGATAATTTTTTTTTTTTTAATTTATTTAAATGTTTTTCTTATTTTTTCAATTGGTTGCAGTAAGTTGTTTCGAAACTAATATGATAACATTTTTTATTCAATATCTGTCAACGATTTAACCTAGCAACATATAAAGTTTCAGAAAATTACTATAACGCAGATAACTGGTTTATAAAAGTGCGGATGACAATGACATTCGAAATGCAAAAAATTTTAAGGAACCAAAATGTTAAATATTATGAGGATTGGCCAATAATTGATATAAGGTTCTCATCATAAAATAATTTTAACGTACATGACTCGCATAAAAATACCAGTATAGCAACTACACGCAGAGAAAAAAATAGTTCTACATGTTTATTACAACTAAACGAACATAGTTTAGTTGTAACAATATATTGTTATCAAAAACATATAGTTGTTAATTCTATTTAAACCACATTATTGTTACTGTTATCATTTTCATGTTTATAGCAATTTTAAATTTGAGTATGATTTTTCAATAACTATGTGATAGTAACGATGAAAACATATTATGTTACTAACAAATATTTAAACTTACAAATAACCCTTATATGTTATGTTGCCAAGAATTATAAAAATATAGATTACGCATTGCGCAGGTTTTTTTTGGTTTAAATCAACAGGTGTTCGATATGCTACGTCACATCAGCAAATAAAGTGATTGACGTCTAAAAAAAATTTTAAAAACTTAAAAAAAAATTTAAAAACTTTACAAAATTTTGTAAAAATTTAAAAAAAAATAAAATACTTTAAATATGAAATGCGCTGTGAAAAATTGCAAAAGCACCAACAACTCTAAGGCGTGCGAAATTAGTTTTATTTTTTGTATTATGTATTTTATTTGTATAGAAATATTTTTTATTTTTCAAAAATGTCACTTTGTTTATGTTTTGCTTTTATTTTTCTCAAGTTATAAGCTGACATGACGTACATGCGCAGAACGAACATTTTTTTACATACTGAATGCCTAATCTATGTTTCTATAATTCTTGTTATGTTGCTATATGTTATATAACCATTTTATGCAGTGTTGCCAAAACCTAGTTGGGAAAAAGTGCTAGGTTTTTTTCAAAAAAATGCTAGAAAGTGCTAAAAATAAAGAAAAAATACTAGAAAAAAGTGCTAAGAAAATATTGTTTTTTTTTATTTCTAATGGAACGAGTTTAACACTAATTTTATATACATATTTATTTATTTAGCCATTACAATACAATTACAAATTATACTCAACCCAATTTACCGAGCAGGGTAAATTAAGATCAAAGTATCTTGTAGGAATTGAACCGACAACCCCAGACTGTCTAGCACACTAACAAACATATAGCATATAGCCTACCGAGGCACCCAAATTTATTTACTTTAACAATCCCAAAAAGTGGATTTTCGAAATCGATCTTTTAGAATTTTTCTATTTATTTTTGTACTATTTTCAACTGCATAAATATATGTTTTAGCTTAGTACGCGAACCTACCAAATCCACTTATTTTGGGATGATTTAAATACGGCATTTAAAAAACCAGTGAAAAATATATCAAATTTGTTGAAAATATTTTTGAAATATAAATTGACTGTTTCCCAAAATTTATTTCAATCTCAACAATTTGAATTAAAAAATCATTTAAGAAGTAATCCCAGAATTGATCATTTGAAATTTTTGGATGTGAATATTTTTGAAATTGAGTTTGAAATTATAATAATATTTCGAATCAAAAAGACACAAAATTAAATTTTTTGTACTATGTCTAACTTAAAGTTTTTACTAATTTTAACAAAAATATTTGAAATTAGTTTTCAAATATAAAACCAATTTGTGATAACTTGTAAAACTTTTTTGTTAACATACATATTCTTACAATTCCAAAAAATGGAAAACTCTTAAAAACGTATGTACTATGCATTGTTAATTTTTTTTTGATATATTCTGGTCCTGTGGCGCGAATTTCTCTATAGTATCTATATTGAAACAATTATTGTTAGTAGTAGATTTTTTGGGATAATTTAAATAGCTCTAAAAAATGTTTAGAATTTTTGAATTATAAAAATCATATACAAATTATTTCATTTGAATATTATACGAATCGATAATTCTACAAATACTTATTTTTATATTAAACATATTTTGTAAACAAATTTTTACAGAAAAAACTATTAAAATGACGAAAACAAAATATGTAAAATATATTATAAATAGTTCTAAAAAAGTGCCAAAAAATATTTGAAAAATGCTAGAAAGGGTGCTAGGTGCTAGATTATATTTTTGGGTGCTAAATGAGTAAGGAATATGCTAAATCTAGCACTAAAAGTGCTAAATTGGCAACACTGATTGTATGTTATGTTCAGTGTTGCCACAACAAAATTTTTTTCTAACTGAAATTCGAATAAAAAATAACCAAATTAAGAAAAAAGTAAACAAAATTATTTTTATTTGTTTTATGTTAAATTTCGTCGCTAAACTGGTATTATGAAGACAGTTATGAGCTTTAATGTAATTTTCTCTACGGAATCTTATATGAGACGTATGGTCAATTATGGACCAATTCTCATAAAATCTGACAAAGGTATTTTAGTTCCTTTAAACTTTGATTATATTGAATTTTGTTGCTATATTGCAGTACATTATGAGCTTTAAAGTCATTTTCAGAGGTGACTTTTTATGAAGGATAGGGTCAATTATATTCCGATAAATTTTGACAAATACATTTCCAATAAAACTTTTTTATATTGAGTTTTATCGCTATAGATTATTTTTTTAAGAAATATAGTAATTTTCTGAATAAGGCATAGTATGGGGGCTAGGTGAAATCGTTGACCGATATTTCGCATTTTCTATACCCATCGTGTTTTCAACAATAAATCTGCGAAAAGACATACCTCTTCGCAGATTCGTTAACAAATGCAATTAATATTTATTTTAAAAAATAACTGAGTTTTTAACGCGTTTTAGCGCAATTTAAAAAAACTCCACATATGACTTTTTGGAAAACAATTTTAAATTATAAAATTCTTATCATTTTATGTACAGATTTGGAGATTTCGTTCGAAATTTGAGTTTAAATTATAATACCATGTAGCGGATGTTAGCATTACATTCATAACTTCAAAAATATTTGTAAACGTAATCTATTCAAATTATCCGACAAACTGACCAAAATATAGAACTTAAGACGGTAAAATAAAAACTAGTATACAACATCATCTAGAAAATGTAAATAAAGAACTAAAAGTCATGGTGAGATAGTAGAAGTCAAAGGTCATGAGTATCAAATCTTTGCATATATCACGATTATTGTTCGTCGTACGAGTTTAGATGTTATTACAACTTTTGTATACAATACAATTTCATTTTCCTTAGCATTGTTACTTAAAAATATCAGTTGATTAATACTTTAAAGATATTGTGATACTATTCTTGCATCAATTAGCAGAACATACTTTATTTATTCTTATTAAATCATTTATCTTAGAAATTCGCAAATAAGAACAGTATTTGTTTATTAAAAATTTCAAATAGGTATAGAAGTTGCAATTATATTTTAAATTTAATTTGGAGGACATAATCTACTAAGTACGTAGACTATTCCCACCAAATTTTTTTCATATAAGTATCGCGAGTTCTTTACTTAATAATAGAAATATTAAAAAAAGGACAGACTAGTTTGAATCGACCCAAAAAGTGATTTTAAGTTCATTGATGCACCAAAAGGAGAGAGAGGATTCATTATTCACGGTGTTAGAAATAAAATAATATTATGGTGTTGTTATGATTTTAATCAACTCATTTAATATGTAGAAAACTCATAGGTACTTTTGCTAAATCCTAGCCAATTAAGATATCTAAAAATACCTCTGTGCACATAAGTATAACCAGATGTATAAATTGCAGTAATAAACAAATTTCGAATAGTAAAAATAAAATCCAAATATTACCAATAATATTTACATAATTGATTTAAAACTAGAGATAAAAGAATATTTTTTTAATTTTAATTTAGTTCAATTGTTTGCAAAAAATAACCAACACGAAAACATAATTCACATGTACACATGCAAAATAAAAATAACCAATTTTGGTTAATAATAACCAAAGTGGCAACACTGGTTATGTTGTTATAAATAACCACTATATGTTTTGTTGTTATATGTCTGTTGCTACAACAACAAAATAACTTTAGCCACACGATAAAATGAGTTGATAGAATTCTCATTTGGTTTGTAACATTATATTTATAACTATTTCACTTTGCATAGAATAATGTAGTTATGTTATTGTGAATAAAATTGAAACTTGTAAATAAATATGTCGTGTAATGTAGGTTTTTTACTTTTTCAGAAACTGTAATTATATTGATTCAGTAATCAAAATAAGTTTAATTTCGATATACAGTGGTTGACAAAACAATGGAAACTTTCTCAAATATTTCAGAAATGTTTTAAATTCTAAACTTATTATTGATATATTATTAATAATCAGGGATGGCATAATTGGTACGACGGTACTTTTTTTGATACTATTTGATGTGCAAAAGTACTGTGATACTCCCGAGTATTATTTGATACTTTCAGGGCTACAATCTCAATATCCGATTATCGTTTAACCGGTAGTAAATTTATCTGATAAAATAATTTTTTTCCCGTTTCATAATTGACCTAGCCCCCAACACTCACTACCGGCAAAAAATGAAATTATAGCGATTAAATTCGGTATATGTAAGTTTCTTACGAATCAAAACCTGTCTACCAATTTTTTTTAGGATCGGTCCATAATTGACCCCCCCATATAAGGTCCACTTCGGAAAATCAACACAACACTCATTACTGACTTAAAAATAAGAATATAGCAACGAAATTCGATACACATAAGTTTCATGCGAGTCAAAATCTCTCTACTAAATTTTATATGGATCGATTTATAATTGACCCTACTCCCCAACGATGAAATTCGACATAAGTAAATCTCTTACGAATCAAAATTCCATTTTTTTTAGGATCGGCCATCAAATAAAACTTGTAGGAAACAGCTACTAAAGTTACACAGTATTGTAATTCTCTTCATATTATCAGACAAAATGTTAAAATAGTCGAAACCCTGAGACTAAGTTAGACGCTTCTATTAGATTAATCAGCGCTGAGAACGAATATATATAAATATATTTTAGAAATTACAAACTTTTAGAAAAAAAAATATTTAAGTACTTTGAGATCCAAAAAAGTACCCTCTGAAATATTTTTTAATACTGAGACAAAATCTCTTTTTACATCCCTGTTAATAATTTTCATTAATTTTTATTAATATACATGTGTTAATATACAAAAACAAGTTAGAGTGCTATATTCGGCAGTGCCGAATTTTAAATACCCTTCATCAGCAAGCTTCTACTTATTAAAACCCATTTTACTATCTAATTTTAAGATAACTCGACAAAAGTTTCGATTTCATATGTGGAACTGATTTTGAATAAGTTCAGAAAAATTTATATTGAGTTTGGGTTGTGAACCTCGTACGGATGCCATAACTAATTATACGAAACGATTTTAATCAGAAGTATGATCAATATTAGGTCAATTTGAAAACATTTTATTAGAATGATCTATTTATACATGCGCTTAAATTTTTTTTTCGAAATGGAGCTTATATGGAGTTGTGACCAATTACAGAAAATATTTCGTGTAATGATTTATGTGCATGCATAATAAATTCAATCAAAATTTTACTCTAATTGCTTTATTAATTAATTAAATATGTGAGTTTTAGTGATTTTCAGATGTGGGCCTTATATGTCATAGCTGCCAATTTGATTGTACACAAAACATATGTAAGTCGAATTTTATCCTGATAACTTTGTTTTTGTTTCGAATTTTATCAAAATAGCTTAAGTAATTACTTGATTATAATCAATAAAATATGTGCGTTAAAGTTATTTTCGGAAGTGGACATTATATTGGAGCTATGACCAATAATGGTCGGATCCGGAAAAAAATGGTAGAATAGTTTACTTATACACAAAATATATTGGTGTTGAATTTTATCTCAATAACTTAATAATTCAATGAAATATATGCTTTTAAGTGAATTTCAAAGGTGGACCTTATATGGGATCCGTGACCAACTATGACCCTATCCGGAAAAAAATTGTAGGCTGATTTATATATAAACAAAATGTTTTTGTGTCGGAGCTATGACTAATGATGGACCGATCCGGAAAAATTGGTAGAATGATTATTGCATATATAAAACATATTCAAGTCGAATTTTATCCAGATAAATTAATAATTCAATGAAATATGTGCGTTTAAGTTATTTTCGGAAGTGGACCTTATATGGGAGCTATGACCAATTGTGGACCGATACAAATATTCTTTGGTAATATGATTTCTACTCGTATTATATTGACATATGCAAAATTTTGTATTTATATTGATATATTTGAGGGAGTTATTAACGATAAATAATTTCCGAGAATATATACCTTTGTATGGGGGTTATGGGAAATTGTGAACCCATTGTAATGATTTTCAACATTTTGATTCCGGGTAGAAAAAAATAATGTGTGACAAAATTCATCGAATTATTTTTTGTAGCTTCTGAGAAAAGAGCTGAAGAATTACGAAAAAACGTAATTTTTTTTCTTGGTAGTCCGAAATTTTTCTCATAACTTTTTACGTGAGACGAGAGCCGATTTTGCTGATTTTCAATAACCAAACTGCTTAGGATAACAATAAATATTTTCGGTGAATTTGGTTGATCTCCTTGGCTTAGTTTCAATGTGAGCGTGTTTCACACAGACAGACGTAATGTGTGACATGTGTGCAGAGATACAAAATAAATAAAAACTGTTTTTAAAACATACTTATTAAAGTTTTATAAGATTCGGCACAGCCGAATATAGATATATTACTTGTTTTTTTTTTTTTTTTTTGCAAAATTAACTTTTTATGTCATTAAATAAATGGCTAGATACCGATTTAAAAAGCAGAATAAGAAACGATTTTAATACTTATTTTACTATTTTACCAAATATTTGTTGATATGTGATTAATATTTAATGAATAAATCAGCTCTATCAAAAATATTGACAAATTTGATAAGAAAGATTCAGTGAAAACTTAACATATGGGTTGAAGACCTCATAAAACTGCTCTAATACAGGATAATTTGATGACAATAGAATTCGAAAAATTCCAAAAAAGGTAGT
Source organism: Lucilia cuprina (assembly GCF_022045245.1). Taxonomy (NCBI): domain Eukaryota; kingdom Metazoa; phylum Arthropoda; class Insecta; order Diptera; family Calliphoridae; genus Lucilia; species Lucilia cuprina. Next base: position 21,602,418 of record NC_060954.1, read on the forward strand.
CCTCTAGGACAGTTATTGTTCAAACATATTTGAACATAGCTTAAAATCTTATTTTGGTGCATGGGTTTGATCATAAAAACTATTTGGTTGAGTTACAAATAAATATTTATCGCTTAGTTTTTTATGACAACCTTTAGTAATGATAAGAATGCTAGTATTAAGATGAACATTAATTCTCTTGTTTATGTAGCTCATAGACATTATGAGATATAATTAGAAATAGAGCATATTCTTATCAAAAGCGCACTTGAAAATCCACCCTCAAATGGGAATATGAAATTGATAAGATTGAATGCATAAAAAGAGTGCGTTAGGTCTTATCTTAGTTCTAAGTTAGTTTTAAGATTTTGTTTAATAGTTCTTAAGTTTTTAGTTTTAAAAATAAATTTAGTGTTATTCAAGATTCGTAAGAGTGCTTTACAACCACTCGCGGTCTTGTAACATTCACTGGTAAATTTTGTATTTTTACTTAATAAAATTTTTACAGTTATTAATAAAAAGTTCGAAATAAATACTACTATTGTTAATCACATGGAAAATTAGACTGGCCTTGGTTGTTGTCGTCCCGCGGGAAAACGTTTTAGTTTTAGAAAGAATCGTTCTATTCGTCTACTTATTGCCAACGATAACATAAACAGGTCGAATTAATATAAAAACGTATCATTTTTAACTTTCTGTAGGGTTTAGAACTACCTTTTAGGGTCGAATTCAATTATAAAAAGATACTATGTATGGTATAAGAAGAGATTAAAAAACATAAAGTATTCCTCTACTATGGAAATTACGCCCGTAGTTTGGAGATTTAAAAACGACAATGGCCCTAAAAGCCAACTTTCGTGTTGCAATCGAGTGGTTAGACTCGAAAATTATACCTGTGTTAAAGTGGCCTGTACATTCATCATATGTCAACCCAAGAGAAAATCTTTGGAAAATAGTAGTTCCAAGATATGGATTAAAAAATTGTCCTTTTAGGTCTAATTGGAAGGACGATTTTTAGAATGCGGTTATAAGGGAATAGCTAAATTTTTTAAATAATTTTTTTTTATCCAATTCTTCTCCGATGTCATGCAGCAATACAAAGTAAAAAATACATAACTATTTTCTGAGTTTCAAATTCATTCCAATTTTGTTAAGATAATACCAAAGATGCCATTGTTTTGTCAGTAACAGAAAACCAAACACTTTAATCTTGTTTTATTGTTTTTAAATTAAATTAATTATATTTATAAAATGTTATTAATTTTTCAATTATAAGGATATATACAAATAAAATTCTAAAAAAAACAAGTAAGAGTGCTATATTCGGCTGTGCCGAATCTTATATACCCTTCACCATAGTGTATTTTAAACATCTTTTATAAATTTTAAATTTTTTCCCGACTACATTATTATTACATCCATAGCTAAACAAAAAGAACAACGCTAAACGAAATAAAAGACAAAATACACAAGGCATCTAAACCAACAGACATCTAAACATACATATCGAAAAACAAAGAAACCAAAAACAAAAATAACAACGCAATGATGCCAACATCATCCAAACCAAGGGTGCCCAAACCCTATGCGCTTGGTCATCTTTTGTTTTTGTAAATGCGCTTAGCTATAGACAGTGTGTTTTCTATACACTTATATGCGCTAACACTAGCAATACGTTGTTGTTGTTCTTAACAGTATACAAGCAAGAGTAAAACAACAACACTTTCGTATTCATTGCAGAGGGCGAAGTCGACATAAAATTAAATCTTGTACGTTCTTAAAATATAGTTTGGCCAATAATAATTTATTATGTTACAGAATCAAAAATAATTGATCTTACAGTCTAGTTAATAAAAACATTAAAAAATTTTTTGAGTCGATTTAAGCCGAATGATTCGGCGGCGGCTCAAGCAACTAAATATTGTTCTGCGGCGGCTAAGCTCCGACCCGAAGCCGGTCGACTTCGACCTCTGATTCATTTCTGGTAAACATTGACGAGACGTAGATTTTGTTTTTGTTTATCGTAAAAAAAATTGTTTTAAAAAGTAGTTCGAAAAAATTTGTGTTATTTTTAAATTTCAAACTTACATTATTCGCATAAAAATTATTGTACAATAACTCACAATCTACTCTCATATAATTGAAAACGTTTCAAATACTTTATTATTTTATTTTAACAAAAAATTCGAATCATATTTTTTTGCTGAGTATACTTTGTATGTTTGGAACCCTAACATACAAAAAAATACACAGCTGAATAAAACATACCCTTCACCTTATCACGAAGGTTAATTAAATTTTTTATTAAAGTTTTGGATTTTCATTCCGTTTGTGAAAATTTAGAAAAAGTTTCCATTGTTTTGTCACCCACTGTATATTTTTTAACGACATTTTGATC
>NC_060954.1:21604894-21607473 GCF_022045245.1 Lucilia cuprina
AAATTTCATCAATTATTATAATTTTAAAGTCAATGAATTTTGATAATAATGTATTTACAACATCACTGCTAAGAGGGCGGATTTCTCCGGAAAATTGATTTATTGGTATTGAGAACATGGCGTGTAATGTAGCCCCTCCTATACCAAATGCTGCTTTTCCAGTTGGAGCGCACAGTAAAACCTTAACTAAATCCGGATTAGCTCCCGGAACGGAGTTTAACCGTTCGGTTACTGACTGATATATAGTTTGATTGAAACTACTTTTTCCAACACCTGCGCCTTCACTAATAAATTCGTGGAATTTATTATCATCTAAAACATTTCGCAATAAATAAATATGTCCGTTGTTGAACATTCTGACAGATGTTATTAATTTATTTTTACTTATTAAAGCAGGTAATCTAATACCATCTGGATTTTCATCATCATTTCCTTGATTTCCATATGCAATATTTAAGATATTTATATTTTCGTCTACTACAGGAATTTCTAAAGCTCTAAATTCATCATCAATAGCAATATTCTCTTCCTGTTTATGTGTATTATTGGTTTCTGCTCGAACTCGTTGAAGAATTTCATCTATTTCTCCCTCTTTTAATCTTTCGAACAATACTCGATTATTTTCAATTATATTTTTGTGAATAATGCATGTTTGCTCATTATTTCGAAAATATTCTTCTCTTGCTTCTTCAATATTAAATTTTGGAAATCTAATAATGCTGGAATTTCTTCTTTCTTCATTAAGAGACAATTCTGGTTATATGTATATATAACCAGAATTGTCTCTAAATGGAAGTGGAAATCCCACTTCAGAAATGTCAATCTTCATCTTAAAAACGCGTACTTCTACGTAGTTTCTTTGAAAATGAATAATAAGCTGCAAAGTATGCTAAGCAAACATCATGAATTGCAACCGGGCGTTGAATGTAATGATCCAAGATATTACTTTGAAATACATTTGTAGAATCTTCTGCTAATTCCGCAATTTCCGATCAATGTTTCAACGTTCTTACTCTTTTTTCTGGTGGCATAGTATTTATGAACACTTCAGAACTACTGCGTTATGACAAATGCATTCCTAAGATATTGTATGCAGCTTCTTGTCCGGAAACTTGTGAGGCAGATATAAATTTGTTTCCGATATGCTGAAGTCTTTGTTTGATGTTAAAATTTCCCGTCTGTATTTCATTCATTTCCTCTTGTAGTAGTCTTGATACTCCTCTGTTTGACTTATCTATGTAGTTCACAATATATGACACGCATGCATATGCATCCAATAATAATTGAATGTCCATATTTGCTCTTTGCATAGCTAATATTTTTGGATTAAACGCATTAATGCATCTATCTTTAAAAGATCTTTTTAAAAAAACTCGAGGTTTTTTATTGAAGATATTAATGCATAAATATATTCTTCGTATGTTAAGTTAATCCTTTCGTCTGTTAATAAACTTTCAAAAGATTCAAATCGATTATCATCCTCATCCGACAAATTTGCGCTTAAAATGTTGTAAATATATCATAGTATCTTTTATGATTTTCCAAAATATTTATATCCATGTCATCTGGAAGAGGGAGAAGAATTTCCGTATTTGACATAGGTAGATACGGAATATGAAATCTGCCTATCTTTTGTCCTCGAATTTCTCTTTGACACGATCTGTTATGATTATGTTTTTGATATGAACATTATTTGAAACTTCCATTATTGTTGAATCTCTTGATATATAAGTGTCAATGAAATTAATTTCTGCTGGGAAAGTACTTTCATCATTTACGTTGAATAATGGTGCATTATCCATCCAATATATGCCATGAACATGCGGAGATACTCTTCCCGAACCGTGCAGGGGTAGGTGGACGCCAAGCACGCGTCCACCCAATTTTTTATGGAGTTTAGTTGTAGTCCATAGTTTAGTGTCTAGCCTAGACTACAGTTAGGACTATAGTCTAGTTTATAGGTAACTAATCTTTAGTGCAGTCTATAGCGTTGTTAATATTCTATCTACAGTCTAGTCTATATTATAATATATAGTTCAATCTATAGTTTAGTCTATAATGAAGTATACTGCAGTCTTGTTTATAGTCTAGTCTTTATCTTATTGTATATTATAGTCTATATTCTTTTCTATAGTCTAGTCTATAGTTAAGTGTCTAGTGTATAGTGTATAGTCTAGTCTATAGTTAAATGTCTACTGTATAATCTAGTCCACAGTCTAGTCTATAGTCTTGTCTAGTGTAATCTTTAATCTAGTCTATAGTATGGTTTGAAGCCTAGTTTACATTATAGTTTTTAGTGTATTCTTCAGTTCTATATGCTGTTTAGTTTTTAGTAAAATTTTACTTATATTATTATTATTATTATTATTATTATTATTATATTTACAGAAAAAAGAAACGAATAGCAGCGTGACAAATGAAAAGAATGGGCAACAAATGCAAATGCCCATGGTAATGCCCTAGATAATGCCTGTTTGTGTGTGTGCAAAAAAAGAAATAAAAATACCAAACTAATGTAGTTTTTTCAATAAAAAGTTTATTTATTAAATTTAACTTTACCTTAAAGATTCTTCACTGAT
>NC_060954.1:21607573-21656450 GCF_022045245.1 Lucilia cuprina
CTAACCGAGCTGCTTTCCTACCGGATGTGTTGGGAGCTCTTTTGAAAATGCGTTCTATTTTTTGGCTTTAGAAACATCATGTGGAACATTCCTTCTACCTGAACCAGGCTTTCTATCAACTGACAAGTTCTCCCGGTACTGTTTAATAACATTGGAAACAGTTTGACGACAGACCTTTGTATGCTTGGCCAACTTTTTGCAAGATCAAGTTGGGTTTAGTTGAAAAAATTTAATAATTTCAGTACGCACTTTTTTCTGGTCACTCATTTTAATCAGATTAACAAAAAAATTAATATAATTGACATTACACATAATAACTGACATGTTTTTCAAAGGTAACTTGATAAAAAAAAAAAATCAAATAATACTTTGGTTGAAAAATGTAATGAAAAAAGTGTGTTAAGAATTTTTCGATCTCACTCCTTAGTTGCGAATAGTTATACCGTTAGCGGTTTTACTAGTTAGAATTTATCTCTACACTTTTTCAAGGATGAAAAAAGAAGTAGTTAGATAAATCCTAACGTAGTATAAAGGGAATAGAAAATAGGGTTTCAAATAAAGTTCTAAATTGAACAATGCCCATGGTAATGCCTATGGCAATGCCCTAGATAATGCCCATGGGAATGCCATATAATTCGATGGGAACATCATTTGGCTATCCATGGGTATCTTATACCGCGTCTCCAAGTTTGCCATCGCAGCCTCAGGCTGAACAGCCTCCCGCTGTGCAGACTTCTGAAGAGAGACAACTAATACCACCAAATAGTTCAGTAATACCAGAAGAAGACAATGTGGACAATGAAGTAAAATAAATGTTTATAAAAAAAATTAAATAACTTATATATACTCTCGCGAAGGTGGAGGGTATAATTAAATAAGAAGGAAAGGTTAACAAAATAAAATAAAAAAACTAATATATGTATGTATTTTTATTGAACCATTCACAATGCTAGAGTAATCAAATTTAGTACTTTTTGATATTTGGACATTTAAGAGCTGAAAATTTTAATTGTACTTATTTTTGCAGTTTTTTTGCATAAAATATTGTTTTCTATATATATTGATTTGTACATGTAAATAAATACTTAATGATCAGGGAAACCGAAAACATGCTCTTAAAAAAGTGTTTTAAGCGCTTTAAATATGCCGTAAAAAACTCAAAATATACTCTTAAAATTTAAAAAATATGCTCTAAAAATAAAATTTTTCATTATTTTTTAACATTGAAAAGCTCAAAAAGGCAGAAATTGTAATGAAATAATAAATGTTTAGTGTCATATTTCATCCTACAAGATTTTTTATAATTGACTCATTTCATAGTTCGAAGAACTAGTTTAATAGAATTCCGTTTTACGTTCAGATAACCAATAAATAACATGAAACCATTTGGACCCCAAAAAACATATTTCAAACGACAAAGTTTGACACATTTCTACCAATTGTATTCATACCTTCTAAACTGACATTTTAATCGGTGTTGTCATAAATTCAATAATTAGTTTTTTAAGCTATAAAAATGGATTGGTCTCATGAAATCAAAAGTAATAGGTTTTATGTCTGATTTAAAATGTAATGCTTTATTGAACAAAAAACTATAACATTGGTTTTCGTGAGAATAATGTATTTTTTGCAGTTTTTAAGTTCTACAAACGAATTTTTTCAAAATTGTAAAATAGGCTGAAAAATTAAAAATAAAAAAATTAAATTTTATTTTTTTAAATAAAGTTTTGAAAACGTACAAAAACGAAAAAAGCAAAAACATCAAAATATGCACTTAAAAAGTAAAATATGCTCTAAAAACTCGAAAATATGCCTTAAATATGCTAAAAAAGTCAAATCATGCAAAATTATGCTCTTATGGGTAAAATATGCAAAAATATGCTCTAACAAATCGATGCCAAAATTCTTAAATTGGTCTGAAACGTATAAATATCTTATCCATGAGTCCATACGACGCACCACAAAAAACATGCATTTGCATATTTTGGTTTCCCTGTTAATGATATTGCAACTTTTTGGAATAAAATGTTTATTACTTTAATAGGAAAAAAGTACCAAAAGAAAGGAAAACGGAAAATTATTTGTATTCAAAGTCAATTGTAATAAAATTTAAAAAAATGGTAGATTTAGTAACATTATGTATGCTATTGGGGTGTTACTTAGAATTCCGGCACAAAGAACCATTTTTTGGTACTTTTTCATTTCTTAGCTGGTAATTTTTTATAATATTGATCCTAGAAACATGAAAATAAGCAGGTGGTGCCCGGAGTTAATATGAATCTATAAAAGGGGAATTTTTGATATGTTTTTATTCTTTAATAGTTATTTTTTGAATATTTTTTAATTAAGAACCTAAAAACATAAAATAAAATGAAGCATGTAAAAACATGGGTAAATAAGAACCTACAAAAGGGGAATTTTTCGTAGTTTTTTAACTGGTTTTTGACTTTTTTATAATATTGAACTAAGGTACATGAAATTAAGCATGTATACCCCGGAGTAAATGAGAACCTATAAAAGGGGAGTTTTTGGTACTTTTTCATTCTACCAAAGGTACTTTTTGAATTTTCTTTAATAATGAACGTAGAAACATGAAATAAATTATGTAGATCCCGGAATGAATGAAAACAAGAAGACTCTTTAATACTTTTTAGTTCTTTACTTGGTACTTTTTATGTTTTATAATATTATCCTAGAAACATTAACCATATGAAGTTCAGAGTTAATGGAACTTATAAAAGAGGATTTTTTGCAACTTTTTCGTTTTAAATTTTTTTGGTACTTTTTGAATTTTTTATAATATTGAATCTAGAAACATGAAATTAAGCATGTGGATTCCGGAGTAAATAAAACCTATACTTGGTACTTTTTCGTTCTTTAACTGGTACTTTTTAATTTTTCTATAATATTGAACCTAGAAAAATTAAATTAAGTATATATAGTCCGAAGAAAATGAGAACATATAAAAATTAACCTTTTGGTACTTTTTTGCTCTTCAACTGGTACTTATTAAAAATATAAAACTTAGCAATCAGGGACTTGAGTAAATGAAAATTTAAAATGTATTATCTGGTACTTTTTCGTTCTTTCTCCTCTTTTATAGGTTCTCACTTAATCCGGGCACTACATACTTAACTTCAAGTTTCCAGGTTCAATATTGTAGAAAATTAAAAAAGTACCTTTTAGAAATTGAAAAAGTACGAAAAAGTCCAATTTTAGGGATTCTCACTTAATTCGTGCTTTACATACTTAATTTCATGTTTATAGTCTCAATATTATAGAAAATTAAAAAGTACTTTTTGAAGAATGAATAATTTCCAAAATGTTCCTTTTTATGGGTTCTCATTTTAACCGGGCTCTACATACTTAATATCATGTTTCTAGGTTCAATATAATAAAAAATTAAAAAAGTACTCTTTGAAGAATGATAAAGTACCAAAAAGTTCCTTTTTATGAGTCCCCTTTTATGTGTTCCCATCTAATCCTTGCGCTAATTACTTAATTTCATGTTTCTAGGTTCATTATTAAGAAAATCCAAAAAGTACCTTTTGTAGAACGAAAAAGGAACAAAAAATCCCCTTTTATGTGTTCGAACCTAATCCGGGCCTACATACTAAACTTCATGTTTCTAACCAATAACAACATACTGCTTCGTTTGAATCGTAACGTCATGCTCAGCATTGTTTTTATAAACAAGTGCAATAAAAAATTTACCGTATGATTATGTTTTTTGTTGTTGTACTTTACAGTTTTTGTCTGAGCATGAATAAAAAATCTAAATTTTTTATGAAATTTTCAGAGGTTGTCTCGGATTTTTGCTCATATCTCCAGTATTTTTGGACCGAACATTTCTAACAGAATTATTGAAGATTCGGATCTCGCCGATATCTGGGGTCCTCTAAAAACTGATTTCAACAAACACACAGACGGACAGACTGACAGACACGCATTTCAGCTTAATTTTAAATTTTTTATTGTTTTTTCACGCACACACGATGTTTCTTGCTCTGCGGACACAACAAAATAATGAGTAATATATAATAATGTTGAACGACAAGCTTTTTTATGCTGCGACCCGTTTGTAGAACCTGCAAAAATATCAAAACATTTTTATCTTTCGTACATCCAACTCACAACGCATTAAAGGAATCCTACACCTTTCACTTGCAATTTCGTAACCAATCTTCCAAATTGTATCAGCAGTTATATCGTGTATGCCTTGCTACACTACTATCTAGTTTACTTATTTACAACATTTGCAAAATATAAATTTTTATAAATTGCAAAAAGTTCTTTGTTCGGTGTTATAATAAAATATGGGTAAAAAGTAACATTAAAATTTTATTCGATTATTCGACAAAAATTATTCGAATTATTCTTTATTCTAAATTGGAAATTTTTTATTCGTTCGAGGAAAAACAAAAATTTTCCTCGAATAATTTTTATTCGAATGACAACCCTAATATGTATGAGTGGGTCGGTCTCTATGAGCAAAAGAAACATGTGTCAGTCACCCCTTAGGAATAAAATAATTATAAAAATTATTTTTTTGCCATGCCTAGAAATACCGCTCTTTCTGTTTTTTATATGTTACGTCGTCATTTTAAGACCGATCGTTACATATGATATATCAATATTTATGGCTTGGCTGTAGCTATATTTTATTCTTAGACGATTTTTAAATTCGACGTAACATTCTATGCCCGGATCCTTCCCCAAAATCTGAAATTTTGTGTCACCTCCCATATAAATTTAATACCAAAATTCATTTATCTTGCAAACTATTACAGTTAGAGTAAACATTTTGGGTAATAAATTGGCGGACTACCCATGAGGGAAGTGGCACCTTCCATATTGATTAAATACAAAAGTTATTTTATCTGGGAAACAACTAAATAATACAACTAAATTCTTTAAATTTTGCACATTTTTAAGAAAAGTGAGCGGGTTTTCATCTGGGGGTCTTTGAACCCCCATATAATGAAAATAGAAAAGAGCCTATTAGAGCTAGAATCTTTAAATTTTACTTGAAAATATTTGACATTCATCTAAACATTTAGAGTATAACGAGCGAACTTTTAATGGGGACTTGACATCTCCCATATGAATTAAATACAAAATATTGTTTATCTAGGAAAATATAGAACTAGATTCATCAAATTTTGCATAAATTACTTCAATATTCATCTGAAAATTTTGGAGGAAAAAGTTCGGATTTTCATCTGGGGAGCTTGAAGCCCTATGAATTAAATAGAAAAAATCGTACATCTAAGAAGCTATTAGAGATATAATCTTTAAATTTTATATGAATAACTCTGACATTCATGTAAGCATTTAGAAAATAACGGGCGGACTTTAAATGCTCACTTTTATGCATAAACAGATATTTTATAGAAATTTAAAACTGTTCATATATTTATGTATTATCAACCGTTCTCACAACAAATAATTTATTTGCTGATATGTTTCATTTTACCCAAGGACGAAGTTGTTTGAAAATGGATGAAATCTGTCCATTATTCCCCTAGCCCTCATACAACCGTACTCCCCGAATAGTGCTTTAAACCCTCCATTTTTATAGGATCGGACCATAATTGATCCAAACTCCCATATATAGTCTCTTTCAGAAAATCAGGTTTTTAACAATAATTTGTATATGGAAATTAATACAAAATTAAATATAAATACTGTATCAAAAAAATGGTATCATATAGTCGGCCAATCGTTTTTTTCTATCAGTTTTATATCCTACACCACTTTAGTGGGGGTCTGTTTGCAGATGTTTGTAACATATAAAAATATTCGTTCTATAAAGTATCATTTTCTGAGTAGATTAAGTTATGTCCGTTCGTCAGTTCGTCTGGCTGGCTGTCCATGTAAACCTTGTGCGCAAGGTACAGGCCGCAATTTTCAAGATAATTGGATGATAATTGAATAGACTACTAAACGGCTGAACCGATTTTCTTTAAATTTTCACAGCGTATTCCTGTAGTCCTGGAATAGGTAATAGGCAACTTTTAATTTTGAAATTTCAAGTTGGCGAGCACCCACGCCGACATTAATTAAATTCATATATTTGAGATAATATAACAGTTAGAGTTCTCAAATTTTGTCGGAGTATACCAATCGGCTTATAATCATTTTCTGAGTCGATTTAGCTATGGCTGGCTGGCTGTTCATGTAAACCTTGTGCGCAAGGTACGCAATTTTTAAGATAATTAGATGAAATTTGGCACACACTCTTCTTTGGCACACCAAGGACGAAGCCTATTAAAAATGGTTAAAATCGGTCCATTATTTCGACTAGCCCCCATACAACCGTACCGTATATATATATATATATATATATATATATATATATATATATATATATATATCCTCCGAATCTTCAATAATTCTCTTAGAAGTGCTTTCGAGAAGATCGCTATTTAAAAAGCAAAATCGGTCGGTAAATAACGGAGATGTGAGCAAAAATCCGAGGCAATCTCTGAAAATTTCATCAAAAGTCATATTTTTTCATGCTTTGTTAAAAAAGTAACAATAACACTGTATATTAGAAAAAGATGTACACGTGTGTGTGGATGTATTTGGTTTTATTCAGCTGTGTATTTCTTTTTTTTGTATGTTTAGATTCTGTTCAGTGTTACCAACTTAGTGCTTTTAGCACTATTTGCGGTGCTTTTTGGTGTGCCAAACGCGGAAAATTTTGCTTTGAGCCCTCTTGTTTGTTCCGAAATAAAGTTAAAAAAGAAACGAAGTGCTTTTAATTTTTGAAATAATCCCCATTTTCATATATATATATATATATATATATATATATATATATATATATATAAATATATATATATTATATATATATATTATATATATAATATATATATATATATATATATATATATATATATAATATATTATATATAATATATTATATATATATATATATATATATATTATATAATATATATATATATATATATATATATATATATATATATATATATAAATATATATATATATATATAATAATATATATATATATATATATATATATATATATATATATATATATATATATATATATATGAGAAAATTTCATCAAAAGTCATATTTTTTTCATGCTTGGTTAAAAAAGCAAAAAGCGTTGCACAGTAGGGCAGAATGGAAATTTTTTTCTGGCATTTCTAAACGGCTGATCCGATCGGGATAAAATTTGGCGTGAGCGTAGCCAAGGAGTATTCGAGTTTACGTTTTGAAGATGAACCCCGCAGATGCCCCAGGGACGGAGCTGTGGCGGCTCAAATTGGGGTACCTACGACATGTAAAATTTTTAAACTCGTGCCATTTTTTGTTTCTGAAAGCGCTCGACGAGATCTTGAAAAAACATGCTTGGACATACTACTTATCTCTTATAATATCCGAGTTATGGGCATTTAAAAATTTAGTGATACAAAATTTACCATACCTTGGTCCGCCTTTTTTTGAATACCGGGCGTAATTTTGGACCAAATGAACTCAATATCATTTACAGATCCAAAAATATACGTTTTTTAATTTAAAAATTCAAAAAATTTTAGATTTTTGCCGTTTTTTGCCCAAAATGTGCCTTAACTCTTTTATTAATAAAATAAAATTTTCTTTAAGAACATACAACAATTTTATAGTTTTCTAAAAGGTATCTTTACGCAGAACGCTTTGGCGTAAAAAACTTGTCCTATTTTTTGAAAATGTTGCCACTGCATCCTTCCGAATATGACCTATTTTTTATCAAAACTTCAACTTTGGGCGACATGTTCTAAAATCCCAATGCTGGGATCAGAAAACTGAAAGCAGTTTTGGAAACCTCAATATGTTTTCTATTTACTCCAAAAGTATTTTCCCAGCCCTGAAAGAAATGTGGACCGTATGGGCAAAAATGTAAAAAATCCCATTTTTGGGATTTTCATTCCTATTTTTGGGAATTGGGGGATGGCCTTTGACCTTTTTAAATCTTTTTTTTGCATTTTCTTATTTGAAATGACAAATTTAACAAGCGTTGAAGATTTCATTGAGTTTTGTTCATAAATAAAGATTTTGTCATATATTACATATTTGTTAAATTTCTAAAACAATGCTTTATATCAAAATTTTAATAGCGTCGCAGATAGCTACAACAATTTAGTCCATATTTATCCTTAATATCTTTTTTTAGTTAGATATGGAAATTCTCGGCCCTTTACAAAAAAAATATGAAAAATATGAAATTAAAGGATACAGGTTTAAATGAACAGATTTTTGAATGTAATTGAGATATTGGCTTGAAATTTTTTGTAAAGGGTAGAGAATTTCCATATCTAACTAAAAAAGATATTAAGGGATAAATATGGACTAAATTGTTGTAGCTATCTGCGACCCTATTAAAATTTAGTTTTAGAAATTTAACAAATATGTAATATATGACAAAATCTTTATTTATGAACAAAACTCAATGAAATCTTCAACGCTTGTTAAATTTGTCATTTCAAATAAGAAAATGCAAATGGGATTTTTTACATTTTTGCCCATAGGGTCCACATATCTTTCAGGGCTGGGAAAAAAATGGAAAACATATTGAGGTTTCCAAAACTGCTTTCAGTTTTCTGATCCCAGCTTTGGGATTTTAGAACATGTCGCCCAAAGTTGAAGTTTTGATAAAAAATAGGTCATATTCGGAAGGACGCAGTGGCAACATTTTCAAAAAATAGGACAAGTTTTTTACGCCAAAGCGTTCTGCGTAAAGAAAACTATAAAATTGTTATATGTTCTTAAAGAAAATTTTATTTTATTAATAAAAGAGTTAAGACACATTTTGGGCAAAAAAAAGGCAAAAATCTAAAATTTTTTGAATTTTTAAATTAAAAAACGTATATTTTTGGATCTGTAAATGATATTGATCTGAAATTTTTTGTATATTATTGGAAATTTTGTTGTCTAAAAAAATTGAGTCCATTTGGTCCAAAATTACGCCCGGTATTCAAAAAAAGGCGGATCAAGGTATGGTAAATTTTGTATCACTAAATTTTAAATGCCTATAACTCGGATATTATAAGAGATAAGTAGTATGTCCAAGCATGTTTTTTCAAGATCTCGTCGAGCGCTTTCAGAAAATATAAAAATCTTTGTATTTGGGTGAAAAAATGGCACGAGTTTAAAAATTTTACATGTCGTAGGTACTCTACTTTGAGCCGCCACAGCTCCGTCCCTGGGGCATCTGCGGGGTTCATCTTCAAAACTTAAACTCGAAAACTCCTTCGCTACGCTCACGCCAAATTTTATCCCGATCGGATCAGCCGTTTAGAAATGCCAGATTTATTTCCAAAAAATTTCCATTCTGCCCCACTGTGCGTTGTTTATTTTGTTTTTCTCTGTTTTTCGGTATGTATGTTTAGATGTCGGTTGGTTTAGATGCCTTGCGTATTTTGTTTTTTATTTCGTTTAGCGTTGTTGTTGTTCATTTTGTCTTGCTTTTGGTGTAATAATAATGCAGTCGGGAAAAAATTTATAAAACTAATATGTTTAAAATACACTATGGTGAAGGGTATATAAAATTCGGCACAGCCGAATATAGCACTCTTACTTGTTAACATACATACTGACTGGTGTAGGGTATCATATGATCGGCTACGTCCAACTATACATACATTGTTATTATTTAAAGAACTTCTTAAAAAATATTTATGTAACCTTTTAAAAAATGGTTAATGTATCATGAAAAAAATATATCACATATTATAAAAATTAGTATAAATATTTTTTAAAATAAAAAAAGAAACATGCAAGTAGTTGTATTATTAGCATAACACTTTAACTTTTCATCGATTTTTATAAATGTTTATTTTTTATGTACCTACGTGATTTTATTATTTTATAATAGAATTAAATGCTGAATAAATTGTAAATAAATTAAAAAATGTTTCTTGGCGAACTTGCAATAATTTAAGTAGCATCTCCCATGAGTAAGTGCTTTTTTGCTTTTAGGGTAGCACAGCACACAGGCTAACGCTAGTCTATATATAAAATTAAATTTTGTGTTAAAATCGTCCCACTTTTTTCTATCACTTCTTTATTTTTAGCACATTTTTTCCAATTAGGTTTTTTTTCAACACTGCATTACTGACCCATCCAATACGTCAAACTTGTGCACGAAGTACAAAAGTTGCAAAATATTCAACTTTGAAGTACAAAGAAAAAACTCTCAATATTTTAGTTTGCTGTTGTTTTTTTTAATTTAATATGTGTTATTTAAATATTTTTTATATTATTAAAAAATATTTAATTTTTTTCATACGTCGGCAACCAACGATTGGAAAGTATAGTCGGGCATGGCCGACCATTTATTTTAATTTGTATATTTTAACCCCCATATTCATAAACAAATTTTTATTTTGGTTATAAGGTAGTGCTATGGTATTTTGCCGCAAAAAGAGTCTAACCGTAATATACATACAGTGCACTCGCGGTAACGTGAACTAATTAAAACCAAGGCAGTTCATGTTAGCGAAATTGTTCACGTTAGCGATTGTCAAATTTAATGAAAAAATATCACATTTTAATTTATAAATCTGTATTTTACACGCTTGAGCGTGATATTCTTTTATTATTATTTATATCATTAAAATATAAAACTAAAATTTTATTAAAATCCATTTTAATAAAATTTTTAATACTGCATATTGTTGACTTAGCGACATTATACTTTTTTTGCTAACTAGTCACACCTGTTCCTTTTTGAAAACTATCTAAAAATGTCTGCCTTTTCTTTTAATTGCAAACATTTAGATTTTTTTACACTCATGCCGACTGACTCACTTCTCATAAGAAACTAACTTCAAATTTCTTTGAATTACAAACAAAATAATTTAGGGGATATACACTCATTTATATAAGGGGATTCCCAAAATTTTAAAATTCGAATTTAATGAATGTATTTCAATGTTGTCTACATGCTTAGAAAACATAAACTGTGAAAAAAATTGTTCACGTTATAGAGCTTTCTGTGTTTGTTCACGTTACAGAGTAGTCAATGTAAAAAACATCTTGTTCACGTTAGGCGGTGTTCACGTTACCGCGAGTGCACTGTATTATATTTAAATTGAAACTGAGTTTTATTCTTTTAATTTTGTGATCCTTTCTCCTCTCTAAAGGACTACACAGTTTAAAGGATATAATTATTTTTAAATATTTCTACTTTAAAATTTTCGTCAATATGGGTATCACATAAAAGAGAATAATCTTCGGAAGATTTTACTTTCGAGGACGAAAAAGTGTAAATAATAATACAAATATTTTTATTAAAAAATATATATGTTGAAACCGTATGTTTTCTTTTCCGCTTGAGTGTCGGTTCATAATTGCCCCATTCCAAATATCACCGTATAATTAACTAAATCAACCTAACCCGTAATTATGAACATTAATTTAAAATCATTGAACTACAAATTAATGTACAATGGAAACTCTGGGTGCAAAATGGAGTTTAAAAAGTTTATATCAAAGAATATAAAGAAATTGGGGCTTGTCAGTTGGTACCTAAAGGAGTCATTTGGTACCTAACTCTAAAAATGTATTGATAGAATTTTTGTATAAGTATTGTAGCTCCAACCACTTTCACCACTGATTCCAAATCTAGTTGCATAAAAACGAACTTAAAAATTTTAAGGATAAATATAAAACATTTAAATTTATTCTTTTACAGATTTTTAATCTTTTTATTGTACATTTGATCTGTAAACATTTAATAAATTCATTTTTAAATTTGTTTATTCTCATGTTTGCAAAAGATCATGATTATTTTATATTTATTACCCATTTTCAATACCAAAATTTACAACTTCGTTTATTAAAATTCTTCAAAAATTAATTGTCAAAAAATTTAAAAAAAATATTTCTCGTTTATAAAAAATAAGACAATTTCTTTAATAGTGTAAATATGCGCAAAAAAATAAAAAAAATTATTGTGTGTGTAAGAAACAGTGCAAAAAGGTAAATTATCTTTATATTTTCGAAAAAGTTTTGAGGTATTGTGATAGAGTCGGACTTTCACCAGTGTGTTAAATTCTTAAAAAACTCGCCTGTGTGGATAGAATATGTTATTGTTGTAAAAAAATTGTTCAATTCACAATCGATGTTGTAGCGTTGTATGTCAGCAGCTTCTACAATAGTCATAACAATGTTGTTGGTATTTGCTATGCAAAAGCTCTATACAACTCTTACGACAATTTTTCATATGTTTTTCGAATGTCTTAAGAAAATTTAGTGTTGTCAATTGTTTATTTCAGCATATAAATAAAAAAATCAATCGATTTTGGCATAAAAAACCATAAAGTGGTAACACAGAAATTACAAACAGCTGTTTACCAAAACAAAAATAAAATTTTATTAAAAACTGTTTACTTATTAGTTTAAAATGTGGAAAAATGAAAATAATAGAATTTTAAATAAAAAGAAATTAATTTGGTTTATTTTGCTTGTTTAATTAGTTTAATATTATTTGTTTTTCTTTTTTACTTTTGACATTGTTTGTTTGGATTGTTTTTTCTTTATTGTGAACATAAACTTATGACTTGCTACAAAAATCTGTTCATAATCACTGTTACTACACTTTAGTAGATACAATATACAACTTGATTGTGAATTGAACAAATGTCATAGTCCAAACTAAAAAAGATATTAAGGGATAAATATGGACTAAATTGTTGTAGCTATCTGCGACCCTATTAAAATTTTGATATAAATCATAGTTTTAGAAATTTAACAAATATGTAATATATGACAAAATCTTTATTTATGACACAAAAGTCAATGAAATCTTCAACGCTTGTTAAATTTGTCATTTAAAATAAGAAAATGTCATTTAAAATAAGAAAAAAACAAGGGTTGAAATTTCACATAAATATTTTTTATTGGTAAGGTTTATTAGGTTTTGAAAATGACTAATATCAGTCCACGTTTTCGACAAATGGCCCTCGAAAAGCAGCTTTAACAGTCATATAATACGAATATACTGGGTTTTTTATTATATTACAGTGTAAAACAAAAATTATTTATCTTTTTATGACCTTTTTGGAACAAAATAGTCGACATCGACAAAAAGTAGATTTATAGAACCCTACCTTTTACTTTTCGTTTGGCTACACCATGGCAGAAAAATATGGATAAAAGTTTCTGGCAACACTTGAAAAAATATATTTACAGCGGTTGTGAAACCAGCTATAACCTGTACATTAATTGAGTAGTACGTTCAAGAACCAACAGGAAACTCCCGCGTTGTCATATTAAAGGTGAAAAATATTTGTGGTGAAAAGCTAATTTGGATACCATAGATGACATCACGTCCACAATCTTAACCTTGAAGTCTCTAAAAACTCCCCAAATAATAATAAGTTTTCATTGCATTAATTTTCTAAAATTATTACATTTTAAATTGTAGATTGCATTTATAGAAGCACTAGCATACCCTGGGTGCTTCGCTACCCTACCTTAAATTAAATACATACATACATACAGTAGTACATATAGGCGAAACTGAAGGGGTTTTCAAAGAAACATTTTTATTGTCTTCACACAGACGAGCTCTGAGAGAGTAAAACAAACTTGTGGGAACTAAACGCACTCACTAAACATCAAATTTTCTTCACAAAATTGCGAGGATATTACCACTTATTAGTTTTTCTTATCACTTAAACTTAATGTTTATTATTTTTTTCAACAGTTTTCATTTATTTAAAACCCCGAAAATAATTTATATTTTACAAACGAAAAAAAAATATTTTTTATTCTTTGACATTTTATTTTAATTAAAATTGAAAAATGAAAAGCTGTACATTTTATTATTGAAAATTAAAAAAGTATTTTACATACTTTTTTTAATTCAACAAAAAAATAACAAAAAGACGTGTTTAAAATGCGTTTTGAGATAAAATATCTTTTCAAAACAATAAATAACTAATATTTTCATTCACTGCCATATAAAATTTCATTAATAACACACAAAGAATAACGTCCAAAAAATACATTTTTTATTTAGTGCCTTTTGAACAACTGTGTTTATTTTTGTGCTTCTACTAATACATTCTCACCAGTTAGGTCTTTGACAGGGGACTTAAGTCCTTGACAATTAGTTTCGTCTATATACTACTATATGCCTACATACTTTTATAGAAAATTTAAATTGATTAAACATTTTTTAACGTTTCAGTTTTCTACGTTCGATATCACGTGATTAAATTCGCATTCAGCTTGTATTTTTAGTTTCATTCATTTATCTTCCACATTATAGAAAATTTTGAAAGTAATATTTGAAAAAAGTACCATAAAATACCTCTAATAGATCATCATTTAATAAAAAATTTTATGTTTCTGTTTATGTTTCAATATTATATACAATTCAAAAAATATAATTTGATGAATGTAAAAGTACCAAAAGTCCCATTCAGTAGATACTCATTCACTAAGGTCACTACATTTTAAATTTTGTTTTCAATATCTATGTTCAATATCGTAAAAATATCAAAAAGAACCATCGGAAAAACGAAAAAGTACAATAATCTCTCTCAATAAATTCTCATTTAATAAGGACCGTGTGTTCCGGTTAACCATTATAAAGAATTTAAAAGGTACTATTTCAAGAATAGAAAGTACCAAATAGTTCCCACTTACAGAATATTATTCAGTCAAGACCATGTATGTTAAAATTAATGTTCCTAGGTTGAATATTTTAGAAAATTAAAAAAGTACAATTTATGAGATAAGAAGGACTAAAAAGTTGTCTCTTAAAGAATCTTATTCAATGAGGACCGGGTATGTTTAATAATCATGTGTTTTGTGTTCATATTAAAGAACATACATAGAGTATCATTTGAAGGAAGAAAAAGTACAAAAAGTGGAATAAATTTTACCTAAGTGGAAAGTACTAATAAAAAGAGTACAATGTTATCCCTTTTCGCTTAGAAATATACTTTTTCGTGAATTAAATTTACAAAATGTTCCGTATTTAAATCTATATATAACAGATAAAACTCAAACGATTCAAATCTGCATTCTTTTGTGCGAGAAAAATTGTGTTTTCAAAAAGGTACCAAACAATTTACTCGAATTTGGTCCTATATAGGCCGTAGTAATCGAATTCTAAAATAATATACCAATAGCTTATTTTGTGTGAGTAAATTAACTACTTTTTGAAATTTTATATAATATTGGCTCAATGAGTTTGAATAAAATAAAATTTCTCGTTTTTTTCCCTTTTTGGTACTTTTTTCCCCAGTGAAATAGCAAAAATTTTATTACAATAATATTATTACCGAGTTAGTCCGTAATTTAATAGGAATAATTCAATAAACCGAAAAAGTTTTCTTAATGTGCTAAAAAAATGTACCATAAATAAAGTTTTCCCACTTTTACATCCAAAAAGGACTGAATTTTATAAAAGTACGAAGCAGGTTTCTCATAATTTTGGGAGATGTATCCAAAATATTTAGAAAAATTTTATTATGTTAATTAGTTCAAAAGTTATAAAGGGCCAAAAAAGGTACCAAAATTACCTTTGTTACACATTTTTACCCCTTAAAAGTACGAATTAACAAGTTAGAGTGCTATATTCGGCTGTGCCCACCACCAGCTACTTTTATGTTATTACTTTTATAATTGATCAAATATTTGTAGAAATAAGTTTTCTCATGTCTTTATAGAAAAAATCCCTAAAGTTTAATCTATTACAATTCCAAGATTTATTGAACATTATAAATTTAGTAATTTGCATGTATGTTTGTATGTGTGTGAAAGATTTAGAGATTTTCAAAATACAAATACATATATAATTATGTTCTACACAAAATTTTGTTCAACACAAATTGATAATGCACTTTAAATACGGTTAAAGCGCTTTAAGGGGCAGGACCTAATATAGGAGAAATAGAAGTATACAAAACTAATATTTTTCAAATTATGTATCAATATCTTAATTTGGTAATAAGTAATGTGCGTTTAAGAAATTTTCGTAAAAGGACTTTGTATGGGAGCTATGTCCAGTTATGTATATAAAGACAAAATTTAATAATTCTATATCTATATCATTACTTGGTAATAAATATTATGAATCTAAGTAATTTTCTGGACCTAGTATGAGAGCTATGACCAAATATGGACCGATCGTAAAACAATTTTATAGTGAATTTATGTATAAGTATAAGAGCAATATTTTTGATAAATGTATGGATATCAATATCTGGTTATGAGTTATGTGCGTTTTTTCTGATTTTTGGATGGGAACCTTGTATGTGTGTTTTTCTAAGAGGGACCTTCTGTGGGAGCTATGATCAATTATGGACCCATCGGAAAAACATTTCACAATATATGAGCAACACTTGTGCAAAACTTTATTTTCGGGAGGGGACCTTATATGGGAGCTATGACCAGTTATAGACCGATGAAAAAAATTTCTTAGTAATATTTTTGTGTATATGATCAATACTTGTACCAAATTTTATATGGATATCTTAATTAAGTAATGAGTTATACGTGTTTAAGTGTTTTTCGGAAGGGAAACTAATATGGGAGCTATGACCAATTATGGACCTTTCGGAAAAAAATTTTATATGGATATCCTAATTTACTAATGAATTATGTGCGTTTAAGTGATTTTCGGAAGGGGACCTTGTATGGGAACTATGACCAATTATGGACCGATCCAAAAAAATTTTCGTTGTAATATTTCTGTATATAAGAGCAATATTTTTACCAAATTTTATATCGATATCTTGATTTACTAATGCGCGTTTAAGTGATTTTCGGGAGGGGGCCTTGTATGGGAGCAATGACCAAATATGGACCGATCCACAAAAACTTTCATTGTAATATTTCTGTATATAAAAGCAATACTTGTACCAAATTTTATATCAATATCTTGATTTACTAATGAGTTATGCGCGTTTAAGTGATTTTCGGAAGGGGACCTTGTATGGGAGCTATGACCAATTATGGACCCATCCAAAAAATTTTTCCTCTTAATAAATTCTATTGTCATAAAATTTTAATTTCTAAAATTTTGTGAAGATATCGACATTACGACGGAAGTTATTAATAAAAAACCAAATTTCCGGGAATTTTTACTTTTATTTGGGAGGTATATGAAATTGTGGACCGATTCTGGCGATTTTACGCAGAGAAGCGCGATGATGAATCAGTCTGTCGGTAACGCTACTCTTTTATATATATAATACTAGCTTACAACCCGCTACCTTGTAAGTGAGCCGTTTTATAGGCATTGTAAAATTGTGGTAACATCTCTATTTTTTAATATTGTACTACCGATATTTTAGAAAAGAGTACCTTTTGAAGAAGGTACCAAGTCCCCTTCTATAGGGTCTCACTTAATCCGGGACATACATGCTTAATTTTATGTTTCTGGGTCTAATATTATAGAAATTTTAAAAAATATCTTTTGAAGAACGAAAAAGTTTCCTTTTTAATGGGTTCTCATCACTTTATCCTAGTCATACATACATAATTACATGTTTCTAGATTCAGTATTATAGAAATTACAAGAAGTACCCTTTGAAGAACGATAAAGTACCAAAAAGTCTCCATTTATAGGTTCTCATTTAATACGGACTCTACATACTTAATTTAATGCTTCTAGGTTCAATATTAAAGAAATTTCAAAAACTACCGTTTTATGACCGAAAAGTACTAAAAAAGTCCACTATTATAGGTTCTTACTTCATACGGCCATACATGCTTAATTTTATGCTTCTATGTTCTGTATTATAGAAATTTCAAAAAGTACCTTTTGAAGATCGATAAAGTACCAAAAAATACGCTTTTATAGGTTCTCATGTAATCCGGACTCTACATACTTAATTTTATGCTTCTATGTTCAATATTATAGGAATGTCTAAAAGTACCTTTTTTAGAACGAAAAAGAACCAAAAAGTCCCCTATTATGGGTTCTAACTTAATCCGGACAATACACGTTTAATTTCATGTTTCTAGGTTTAGTATTATAGAAATTTCAAAAAATACCTTTTGAAGAACGATTTAGTACCAAAAATTCTCTTTTTATGGGTTCCCACGTAATCCGGGCTCTACATACATAATTTCATGCTTCTAGGTCCACTATTATAGAAATTTGAAAAAATACCTTTTGAAGAACGATTAAGTACCAAAAATTCCCCTGGGTTCTCATGTAATACGGGCTCTACATACTTAATTTCATGCTTCTAGGTTCAATATAATAGAAATTTCAAAAAGTACCTTTTGAAGAACGAAAAGTACCAAAATGTTCTCTATTTGAGGTTCTCACTTAATCCGGGCCATACATATTTAATTTCATGTTTCTATATTCAATATTATAGAAATTTCAAAAAGTACCTTTTGAAAAACGAAAAAGTACCAACAAACCCACATTATAGGTTACTACATACTCAATTCTAGATTTCTAGAATATGTTTCTCGAATATTCAAAAAGTAGATTTTGAAAAACGAGAAAGTACCAAAAATTTCCCTTTTATGGGATTTTACCTAATCCGGGCTCTACATACTTAATTTCATGTTTTTATGCTCAATATTATCCCCTTACCCCATACCTAATTTCATGTTTTTAGGTTCAATGTTATAAAATAAAAAAATATTAAAACTATTCCTTTCTGGGTTTTCATTTTATCCGGGCTCCACATTCTTAATTTCATGTTTCTAGCCAATGACAACACACTAGTGCTGCTGTCGTTCTGCCTTATCATCATCATCTATATAATTAATAGGCAAAGCAATTTTTTGTGACCCCTTTTACTCTTACAGTATACATCCGATTTTGGCCAAAAGTATATCATTCTAAAGATATTTCTTCGAAGATGTGCACAATTTATATATTAATGAGATCGGTTTAGATTTTTGGGAGCTATAAGCATTTAAAAAACACAATTATTTAAAACATTCGATTTTAAAAATTAAAAGTGGTTTTATTCCAAAAAAGTCTTTTTACTTCATTTAAAAAACGGACATGATTCCACATTCGATCGGGATGGAATCCTGTTATAGTTCTTATAGCAATAATTGCAAAATTTAATATTCGAAGAGTTTAATATAGGAATAGTGCTGGAATATTCGAGATTGTTTACATGACAAACTGTTCATGAAGGGGCATGGGTGATTGCTGGAGGAATAGGCAGATTGTTAAACATAGGTCTTAATTTAAAACTTGAATGAGAATTAGCAAAAATCAAAAAAAGAAAAACTCAAACAGTATTAAAGAAAATAGGTTACTAATTTTCTGTCAGGAATGAAAATATCATATTGTAAGTTTTGAATAGATTTTAATGAATATTTTTTTAGAGAATAATAAATCGAAAGAAGTAATATTCGTTGTTTTTGCTTTAAAAAACTTCAAGATAATTTGAAAACTTAGATTTTATACTTTTTTCAGGATTAAACTAAAATGTATCACATTATCTTAAAGAAAACGTGAATCAAAGCAAGTTATACTCATTGATAATAGCAATTGAAATAATTTTTTGACAGACATTTCAACTACGAAAATATGTTTTTTTTAGCATATGTATGTAATATTTCCTTCAATGGTTCTGGTCGAATTTCGACCGCGGGGCGTACTCTACTTTTTATAAATAAACGTACAATAACAAAATTTACCGTATGATTATGTATTTTGTTTTTTCATTTTCTGTCTGAGCATGAATAAAAAGTTTGATGAAATTTTCACAGGTGGTTTTTGCTCATATCTCCGTTAATTGTGGACCGATTTGGCTGATTTTAAATAGCGTTCAATTCGATCGTATTTTAGATAGAAATATTGAAATCCATTTTCCAAAATGATTTATGTCTTTTAAGGATAGTTAAGGATAGTTTCAACTCTGAAATGCATACTCTCAAACATTTTGCAACACGCTTCATGCGTTATGAACATCCTTACTTCATGGCAGCTCTCTTAGAGGTCTTTATATCTATATAATTTTAACACTTTTTCGAAAACAGACTTTATAACCTTATCAAGCCATTTAATTTGGATGTTATTCATAATTGAGAATCGAAACATTGAAAAATCTTAATAATGATCCCAAATATACGGTAAAAGCACTCGATTACTTCCAAAAACAGTTCAAATTACATTACTACATTAGCCATTACTTTACAGAGTTTAACCCGAAATTAGTGTGAAATCGGGTTTACACTTTCTTAATTTTCTCGATTTCTTAAATTTTTTCGATTTCCATAAATTTGTTTATTACATAAAAATGCTACTCGCACCTTCGATTTGAAATTAAAAAATAAAAAATGAAATGTCAAATAATTAAAAAAAAATAAAATTTTTTGGTTTGTAAAAATTAAAAAGAATTTTGTGAAGAAATTATATTTAAATAATTGTAAAAATTAAAAATGTGTGTTTGTGTTATACAAATCATGTCCGAATTGTTTTCATGTGTGAATTTTTGGACTTCAACTATTGAACATTTGTATGTGTTGTTGTAGCTTTGTGTTGAATTCACACAGAACATGTAAGTGTGAAGAGAGAAAGCTCCTTTTTCGTTGTAAAGCTTAAGTTGCCAATCTATTATCTATGGTTGAAACCATAGAAAAACAAGTAAGAAGTTATAGTTGTTGAGGCCGACCATATAATACTTCACACCTGTATACGAATAGAATGGGATTTAGTTTTCATAATAAAGCATTTAAGTTGAATTGTACCTTGCTTAAGATATACTTAAGCCATTTATTGTTTAATGAAACTGTGGATATTTAAGTAAAATATTGATGGGGGCTTTTTATAGGGTCAAATGAGGCCTATAATTATAAAGTTCGTCAGGGTAATCAAGGCTTTGAAATCAAGGCTAGGCTAGTATAGAACTTGGTTTTGCAGCTTCTCGTCGAGATACGAGTATATTAAACATAATTATGATCTTAAAATCCCTATTTGGCGGATTCAGTTCAATGGGGCCTAGCTGAAATAATGGACCGATGTTAACCATTTTCAATAAGCTTCGTCTACGGAACCATAGAATATCATGTGCAAATTTCATTGACATATCTTCAAAATTGCGATCTGTAGTTTGATTACAAGGTTTACAAGCCATATTCGGGTGTACAGTTGTATGGGGGTCAGGACCGATCTTTACCACTTTTAATAGGCTTCGTGTCTAGGTGAAAAGAATATCATGAACCAAATTTCATTAAATTATCTTTGGGGGTTCAGTTTTATGGGGGCTAGGTGAAATAATGGACCATTTTCAATAGGCTTTGTCTACGGTACCATAGAAGATTATGTGCCAAATTTCATTGAATTATCTCCAAAATTGTGATCTGTAGTTTGATTACAATATTTACAAGCCATATTCGAGTGTATAGTTGTATGGGGGCCAGGTGAAATAATGGACCGATCTTTACCATTTTCAATAGGCTTCGTCCCTTGGGCAATAGAAAATCATGAATTAAATTTCATTGAATTATCTTTAAAATTGCGACCTGTAGTTTGATTACAAGGTTTACATAGACGGACGGATATATCTAAATCGACTCAGAAAATGATTCTGAACCGATTGGTATAGGTGGGTATAGGACCAATATTATTGTGCGTTACAAACATCATACAAACCCAATATCACCTCACCACTAAAGTGGTGTAAGAAGAAGTGTTACTGAGAGTAAGAAATTTTACTCTCTCACATGTACAAGTTCTATGTGACTGAACAGTAAGAAGTGAAAAGCTGTCAAAAGCCTACATAGTTGCAAAATATCGGATTTAAAAATATTGGAAAAAAATATTACATTTAAATTTATATTTTAAAAGATTTCTTTAAATATTTTGCAACATAATTTATCTATAAACATTATATGTGAATGTATCTTTGCTTTTTAAAACGGCAATATTGAAATAATAAATAATTTAGTTGAAATATTTTTTTCTTCTACCATACGAAAATTTTCAACATTGTTTTTTTTCAGTTTTAATTTCAACAACAAAAATTAAATGTCAAAGAAATAAAAAATATTTTTTTGGTTTGTAAAAAATTAAATCTTTTTGGGCTATTAAATATATTAAAAGTGGGCAAAAAATAATAAAATATAATGTTAAGTGATAAAAATATTTTCAAGTGCTACAGGCCACGAGTTTTCGCGACAAAGTTTTGAAGTTTGGAGAGAGTAAGATTCTTATAATGTGTTGGAGTTACACAGAACTCGTCTGTGAGAAGAGCGTAACGTCATTGTTGTAAAAATGACAGCGTTTCACTTCTTAGTGTTTAGTGTTCCATGTGAATTTAATTATTAAATAAATCGACTCAGAAAATGATTCTGAGCCGATTGGTATACTTTAAGGTGGGTATAGGTCCAATATTATTGTGCGTTACAAACGTCAGCACAAACCCAATATACCCTCCCCACTGAAATGGTGTAGGGCTTGAAAACTTTGTAATCAAACTATAGGTGGGAATTTTGGAGATAATTTAATGAAATTTGACACATGATCTTCTATTGTAACGTAGACGAAGACTATTGAAAATGGTTAACACCGGTACTTTATTTAACCTATTATGAAAACTAAATCACATTTTATTCGCATACAGGTCAGGGTTTTATATGGTCGGCCTCGCCCGACTATAATTTCTTACTTGTTTTTTTTTTTAATTTTTCCTAAAGAAATATATTCATTACTTATACGTGGTGATATGCCAAACATTTAGCCAATATTGCATATGTGCAAATTAATAAATATTTAATCTTATTACGGGTTTTTGAGTTAGCAATCAAATGCCAATTAATAATCAGATTAGTTATCTAAAAAAATAATTCTAATGTTAATCCCTTATGAAGTTTTTGAGTATAAGATTAAATTTCGCAGTGTTGTCATTGTTTGTTATCAAAACAATGCATATTTTATTAAAAAAGAAGAAGACAATTGTAAATATCAGGGTACACTAAACAGGTATATGCATCACTACAACAATACAAAAACAACATGTATTTTGTTTTTGTACAAGTATGAGCTCAATGTCAAACTCAACTGATTGAAATAAAAATAAACAAAATAATATTTTGACGTTTGTTTTTGAAATAAGAAAAACATTTGTTTTAATAAAACGAAAAATAATGCCATCCGACGTAATTAATTTGTAAATGTGTAAATGGGCAAGAATTTTTTGCTAATACATTATTTCCACACTTGTTACTCCGGTCGTGGTTGTGGTTCAATGTAGAAAAGTTATATATTAAAGTAAACAACACTCATTATTGATATGCTGTTCTTTTAAATTAAAAGAAAAATTGCAGTCATAATAAGGACACATATAGCTGGAGTAAGTGGAGTTATTTAATTGTGTATAGGTCTTGTTTCTCTAATGTAATTTTGTTTTGTATGACAACCAACGAAAAGAAGATATTCGCTCCGGTCAAAGATTCTCAACCCAGCGACAGCTGTATCAACCGAAAGTTTTTTCCCTAGGAAATAACTATCGGTCACAGTCGAACTGTTACAACATCAAGCTCTTATTGTGAAGAATGTGGCTATAAATGTCCAAAATAGATTTTTCGTTACACTTCGCCTTTATTACGTACACTTATAAGTCACATCTTGTAAAATTTTTTTAAATTTAAAAGATTTTGTCATAAAATAAAAGTTAATATATTTTAAGCATTAAGTTCATATAATTATTTGTAAATCCTGATGCCGTAGGCAATTTCTGCACCAATTAGAGGTTCTGTACACCTCAATCTTTATTACTGGACAAACAAATAGCGAAGTCAAATTTTAGATCAGTATTAAATAATAAGAGACAAGACTAAAATTAATACTTGTGAATAATATGTATTAATACTTAGTAATGAATTAGAAAACGAAGGGGATAAATTGCTAAAACCAAGTTGTTGATGGTAGGAGACTAATTGTTGTTAGAAGGAGACCAATTGTTGTTGTTAGGAGACCAATTATTGTTGTTGGGAGACCAATTGTGGTTGTAAGGGGACAAATTGTTGTTGGTAGGAGACCAATTATTGTTGTAAGGAGACCAATTATTATAGGTAGGAGACCAATTGTTGTTGTTAGGAGACCAATTGTTGGTAGGAGACCAATTGTTGGTAGGAGACCAATTCTTGTTGGTAGGAGGCCAATTGTTGTCGGTAGAAGACCAATTGTTGTTGTTGGGAGAACAATTGTTGTTGTAAGGAGTTGTAAGAGAGAAAATACCCTTGTTCTAAAATTGGAGATGGAACTATTGGCTCCGCATTCGGCATTAGCAACAGCTTTCGTCCAGCCGTTATTATGTGGGAAGCATGAAAATGGTCCACACATATACGGGTGCTAGGATATAATGTTTTTGGCATATTTCTGCCCACTTCAATCGCCTTTCCTCATCTTCAGGCTTTGCCTTTTTTTGCAAAGACAACAGGCAACAACCATTTCAAATTTATTACTTTGGCCGCAAATATATTTAATATGATTTTTTTATAAATTTCTTTGCACAATTTTAAATTTATATGGTTTAAATTTTTTAAAATTCAAATTAATTTATTATAACTGTCACTTCAAATAGACAAAAACAAACGTTGACAGAGAAGCTATACTACTTACGTATACAAAAAATAATCAGCTGTTCGATTGCATATACCTGTTTATTTTATCATGGTAAATATAATATGAAAATTAATGAAAACTTTAATTTAAAACAATAAATATATTATGAGGCCCCATAATTTACACTAATCGATAAATCAAACATTTTAATGTTTATTTTAATAAAAATTAATTAATTTAATCCCTAATCCTTAACCTAAAGATTAAAAAATTAAAATATACATACATATATGTATGTTTATATATATAAAGTATGTGTTTTCCTTATAAGTATGTCTGTTAATAGTAAATTCGTAACACATTATAGAAGCGAATTGTTTACTTTTGCAGTTAAGGAGAAGTTTACATCTTGTTTTGGTTTCGTTTGACATGGAAAAATAACACTAAGAAAAGATTCATTTACCATGCCGTTTATTTGCCCATCAAACAATAAAATTAGCTTTCCTTTCCAATAATTTACACCACATTTAAATTTCAACGCTTAATTAAATTAGCAAATCAACAAAACAGCCATGTAGACAAACAAAAAATCAGACAATAAGAAGGAGCCCAAGAATATACGTATGTATGTTTATTAAGGTAGTTCAGTATACAAAATTGTTTGAAAATATGGTGACAAAATAACAACCTTTTAGACATATTCAGTAATTCCATTCTAAGTCATAGAAATCTTCGAGAATTTAAATTTTCATCTTTATACAGATGGAGTTCCATTAAAAAAACAACTTTGATGTAGTTTTTGTATACGTTCGGGGCCTAGTATGTCCAGTTTTTTAGAGTTCTATTTGCTTTGAAATTTGTTATGCTGCCTAGTGCCTTCGGGTACGATTGCGTTTATTAAGCTGAGAATTAAGTTCTTTACGGGAGCCGAAATCAACACTTCAGAATTTTTACACTATAGTAACATCACATAACTACAACAACATTTTTAAATAACAATTGAAAATTCGTTAAAAATTTAGAGAAATATTTTAAAATAAATTCTTGATTTTTGATTGAGGTGTTTTTTTTTCACTTTTAACAATATTTGTTCTTCTTACATCATGATACATCAAACCGAATTATATAATTAGAATAATAGAAAATATTCATAAACAAAACTGCAAGTAGTATTTCAGAATTCGATTCTAATAATCAAATCATTTTGTATTTAAAAAATTACATAAATGATTGTTAATTTAAATGGATTTTTGGCGGATATGATCCAATTTGCTCCAAATCCAAAAAATTATTAAGTTAGGGCTAGATACGTATTAAAGAATATGAGATACAATTACAAACATTAATATATTTTTAGAAAAACTAATATTTGATGTTTAACGGACAATTTATTTCATCCAATTGTCACCAATCTTGTTCTCAATATTGGTCTTTATTTACATTTGCGTACTTCAGCAATAGGTATTTAAGTTACCATTGCTGTACATTGCTGAATTTATAGAATATTTTTATTGTTTATAAAATTCTGTTTTCTTGGTATGTACTTAAATTTATTTATATATTTCTTTTTTATAACGTCAGGAGAAAACAACTATTTTACCGATTGGGAATAGCGAATTTAACATTTTTCATACATTATCCGAATTTATTCGTTGCAATGACCAATATTTTATATTTAGACACATTTTACGAACAGCCAAATTTTTAACATTAACTACCATATATAGCGAACGTTTAGGAAATTTTATGCTTGATATAACAAATAAAAAGAAAAACTACCTAAATAAATCCAGCTTTAAATTGAATAAAACCAGACTTTATATTGAATGTCAAAAACTTGATTGAGCAATTAAATAATGTAAAAATGAAAGAAGTCGTTCATATTACAAATTTTAGTTTAATTGCATATCTGACCTATCGAAGAAAATGCCATACACTATAATCTAAAAAGAATCCGTTAGATGTGAATTTAATGATAACTTAAGCTTAAATAAAGTTTAAAACGGATACATTGAATATAATTTTACAGAAATTCCAGGGTTGTAAAATTATCAGCATGAGACTCAGTTTGGTTTTTGAAATTTGGATCTAACAAATAAAATTAAGTTGGAAAACAAAAATCTATCCATTTTTCAAACCGTCTGGATGTTCAAAATAGAAAAACGTGGGCGTTGTTCTTAATTACTAGAAAATTTTTGATTTGACGAAAGGGCCTGACATATCTTTCGTTATAAAGGGATTTACTCGTACTTCCATCGAAATTTATAATATTACGATTCGATTATGTTAACCTAATATATAGTAAATTAAGAAATAAACTATTTGTGTATAATTACTATCGAAAATATTAGTATTGAGAATATCAATGATAGAATTATGAATGTATAGTCGGGCGTAGCCGACCATACCCTACACCAGTCAATATGTATGATAAAAATGAGGATTATTTAAAAAAATAAAGCATTTGATTTGTTTTTTTAACTTTATTTCGGAATATTTTTACTTTTTTTGGTAAAAAAGAGATTTTTTTAAGAGAGCTCAATGGGGAGTAGGGCAAAATATGGCCCTATCCTTAAAAATGTTGGTAGGGGGAGTTACGTCTTTTTCAATATTATTTATGTAGAATTTAAAAGTGTTTGTAAGTGAATTTTGACCTTTAAGTCATTTTCTAAAGGGGAGTTTGTATGGGCGATAGGGTCAAATGAAGCCCGATCATTACAAAAATCGGTAGTGTCATTTAAAGTTCTATAAAACTAAGTTTTGTCGACTTTTGTTAACATAATAGATCATTTAAATTAATTATAAGCCAAAAGGCCCTATTTGGGGTGTACGGTTGTATGGGGGCTAGTCGAAAATATGGACCGATTTTAACCATTTTCAATCCTTGGGCCAAGAGAAGCGTGTGTGCCAAATTTCATCCAATTATCTTGAAAATTGCGACCTGTACCTTGCGCACAAGGTTTACATGGACAGCCAGCCAGACGGACGGACGGACATAGCTTAATCGACTCAGAAAATGATTCAAAGCCGATTGGTATACTTTAAGGTGGGTATAGAACGAATATTTTTGTATGTTACAAAAATCAGCACAAACCCAATATACCCTCCCCACTAAAGTGGTGTAGGGTATAAAAATTAGAGGGATAAGTATATGTAACTGCACGTTACAATTAAGGCTTTGTTTCTAAATTATTTATTACTTTTTAACACATCGAAATATTGGTAATAGATCCAAAAAGACAAATTATATTTGAGCTGCAAATTTTTGGCACAGTCGAATACAAACTTTATTTTTAAATACAAGATGATTTTGTATTTCAAACATTCTACAAATCTGAGTAATACCGGTAGAGATATATTAGCCTGTTGCTGTACATAAAATTTTCAATAAATACATACTAGTTTTGTTTGAAAAAAAATCTGAATTGGACACTTTTGTAATTATTAGTTTGCATGGAACAGTATGAGGTTTTAAAAAATACTTACGTCCGATTTCGGAACTTAATATTTTTTATTTGGAAAATATGCAGTTAAAGAGTTTCAAATATTATGGAATTCTGAAAGTTTTAATTTAAAAATTATAATTAATGATATTGTTTTCATTGTTCAATTAACAATCAAGTTGTATATTGTACCTACTAAAGTGTAGTAACAGTGATTATGAACAGATCTTTGCAGCATGTCATAAGTTTATGTTCTCAATGAAAAAAAAAACAATCAAAACAAATACACATAACAATGTCAAAAGATAAAAATAAAAAAAATATTAAATTAATTAAACATGCGAAATAAACCAAATTAATTTCTTTAAATTTTCAATTCTTTTATTTTCTTTATTACACATTTTAAACTAATAAATGAACTGTTTTTAATAAAATTTTAGTTTTTTTGTTTTTGTAAACAGCTTTTTGCTTTTGATTTCAGTGTTACCACTTCATGGTTTTTTTATGCTAAAATCGATTGAATTTTTGTTTATATGTTGAAATAAACAATTGGCAACACAAAAATGTCTTACAACATCGAATTACATATGAAAAATTGTCGTATGAGTTGTATAGAGCTTTTGCATAGAAAATACCAACAACATTGTTATGACTATTGTAGCAGCTGCTGACATACAACGCTACAACATCGATTGTGAATTGAACAAATACAAATATATCTTCTGGTTGCTAAATTTCATTTTCTTCACAAACATGATGATTTGAAGATTTTCATACATAAAATAATTAAATTCATGTATTCCCGAAATCCCGAAAATCCAGGGATTGCAATTTTCAAAATCTAAAATCCCTGGATTTGTAAAAGCCAGTTCCGATTGGAATCTCTAGTCGAAACGAAAGTAATTCAGAGTGGGAGTTGAATAATTCAACTCTGTAAAATTGGAACAGTACTAATAAACAAATATATATTTACATATTTTCTTTGTTTTATTGTTGTATTTGTCACGTGTATTTATACTGCGCTAAATGTTTAAATATTTACATATCCATAAAAATAGACACACGCACCCATAGATACTCCTCTATGTCTGTATGCCGCGTATCTTTGGTGAACAGGATGATATATAGGAGGTATTTTGTGCAGGAATCTTAGGAAATGAAGCAGCGCGTAAAATGTTTCTACATAAATACAGAATGCTAAAATGATGTAGAAGTAAAATGCAAAGAAAAGTTGGTATTGTTAGAGTAAAAAAAAATGGAGTGACTGACAGACAGGCTGGTTAAATGACTGACTGAATGAATGATTGACTAAGAAAGAGCGCGAATGTAAGTGAGTATTTGAATGACTAAATGTCTAAATAAATGATACAGGTATAAATAGACAAGTAAAAGGACACAAATTCAGGTAAACAGTCTTACATATAGATGAATATCTATACATACACATACATATTTACAAATAGATACAAGAAGCAAATAAAAAGTACAACAATTGGAGCTGTTGTGTGTATTTAAATAATATGAATATGTACTTGAAGTAGAGTGAAGACAATTGCCATATCGTCGTCTTTACGAGATAGTCAATGTGCCAACAAAGGCCTTTTTAAATATTTGTGTTCCATTTACAACCATCAGCAGATATTTACGTCAACTAAAACGTTTGTTGACTAAACCACTTCATCTTCATTTCCATTCATTTTCGACTTCATTTACCGAACAAATAAAAGACTCAAAAATATTTTGTCTTATTTTGCATACACATCCACCCACAAACATCTTATACACATACAATAAATATGAAGAACAAACAAATGTTCAGACGGACACATCCTCTCATATTGTAAACGACTCTACAGTACGTAGTGGTCGGATTACATATGTACATTCATAATCTTGTGTCATTAAATTCTCAAAACTTTGAATATGTTGTAAGCTCAATCAACGAATTCGTATCTAAAATAATGCGAAAACTGTTTTTATCAATATGTTTAAGGATTAAAATTCCGGGTGTCGTTGGCTTTTCTAGTCTCTTAGTCCGGAGGTCAATGTTTAGATTCCTACCAGGGATTCGAATAATGTAAAGCAGTTTGAATATCCTCACAATTAAGAATTAGCTTTTTATTTTTTATTACCCCGTGTAACTGTTTCCAAGTTATGCGTTGTTTGGGAGATCAATGATTTGAAAACTTTTAATTAAATGGCACTATCCCATTGATTTTGACCAGGGTAGTGCGCCTACCTGGTCAAAATGTACGAATATGTGCTTGTAAGTGAAGTAGCTGTAAAATCCGTAGTACACAAATAGTACTTATAGTTATATTTATGTATATTTCTAGTTGGGTGTCTTTATGTTTCGTATTTTTTTCCACAACTGCTTTTAAGCATTCCACAAAATTGAGAAAGAAAATTTATTATAAAAATATTGAATTTTGTAGAAATTATAAAATAAATTTATAAATAAATAGTAAATTTTTAAAAATCGTTAAAAATTGATTGATTAAACAATCGACGATTAATCGTTTCAAAACGAATTACGTATGTGAAAACTTTAAGTAATTCAACTTTTCATGATTAGTATTAAATCTTACGAATACTCATTAAGAAACCCACATAAGTCCCAATATTGGGCACTACACAAACTATATATTTGCAATTTTAAGACGAGTAATCCTCCTTTTAACATCGACCCGATTTACAAATCGATCCGACAAATAAATGTTAATTTTTTCTTCTTTATTTCCAAAAAATGTCCATATACATTTGTATATTTGCTATTACAAAGAAGTTATGTCCCTATTTTTCATATGAGCGAGTGTAAATTTGTATATTTTGGCATCTTGCCAGACTTTAAATACGCACACTTGACGTATATTGCATATTTAGTTTCTGGCAAATAAAATAGTGTTTGCGGGTATTAATAATAGTAAGTTTTGGAGGAAATGCAACAATCTGCAAATTTTGGCGCTATATTCATGTAAATATATGTATTTAACATGTGTCTAACGGTAAAACTATCTGATGATTTAAAAATGTTTATTATACCCTTCACCTTCGTGAGAAGGGTATATATAAGTTTGTCATTCCGTTTGTAATTTCTATAATATAATTTTCCGACCCTATAAAGTATATATATTCTTGATCCTTATAGATAGCGGAGTCGATTAAGCCATGTCCGTCTGTCTGTCTGTCTGTCTGTCTGTTGAAATCAGTTTTTAGAGGACCCCAGATATCGGCGAGATCCGAATCTTCAATAATTCTATTAGACATGCTTTCGAGAAGATCGCTATTTAAAATCAGCAAAATCGGTCGGTAAATAATGGAGATATGAGCAAAAATCCGAGACAACCTCTGAAAATTTCATCAAAAAATTGTTAAAAAAGCAATAAAAACACTGTACATAGAAATAGATGTACACGTGTGTGTGTAGATGTATTTGGTTTTATTCAGCTGTGTAATTTTTGTATGTTTGGAATCCAAACATACAAAAAATACACAGCAAAAAAATGATTTGCATTTTTTGTTAAAATAAAATAATTTTCCCTTTTGTTTTGCAAATATATTTTTTAATGAATAGAAAAAAGTATTTAAAACGTTTTCAATTATATGAGAGTAGATTGTGAGTTATTGTACAATAATTTTTATGCGAATGATGTTAGTTTGAAATTTAAAACTAACACAAATTTTTTCCAAGTGCTTTTTAAAACAATTTTTTTACGATAAACAAAAACAAAATCTACGACTCGTCAATGTTTACCAGCAATGAATCAGAGGTCGAAGTCGACCGGCTTCGAGTCGGAGCTTAGTCGCCGCCAAACTATATTTAGTTGCTTGAGCCGCCGCCGAAACATTCGGCTTAAATCGACTCAAATTTTTTTAATGTTTTTATTAACTAGACTGTAAGATCAATTATGTTTAAAATACACTATGGTGAAGGGTATATAAGATTCGGCACAGCCGAATATAGCACTCTTACTTGTTTTTTTATAAAAACGTTGCAGCAATAAAATACACGGATTACAAAAAATTAAGTAAAAATGTTTTATAAAATTTTGTAAAGAGATTTTGGTTCCTCTAAAATGTATTTATTATAAATTTCTATTTTAAGCTAGAACTAGTGTTGAAGTCATTTTCTAAAGGAGATTTTATATTCAAACCCAAAATCGGAAAAATCATGTCAAAAATTAATTTTTGAGATTATGATTTAAGTGGTAACTTAGCTTATTATTCTGATACAAATTTGTAAAAGTTTTCTTTATAGAAATATTCTACATTAAAGAAGACACATAAACATTTTTAAGTCAAACGCAAAACCGGACAAAGAATTTATGTTCAGATTTTTCTACGATTTTGCTTCTTTAAGAGTTAAAATGTATTCAGTTCTACTCTATTCTGTATTCCATGGTGTCTTTATGAAGATAGATCCAGCGGCGGTCTAGTAACTACAGAAATAAGGCATCTTACTATTCGAATTGTAGGAAATATTGATACATATTAAGTAATGTCGTCGGTAAACGATTTTGTGGGCAACTGACTGAGTCCATGACATTTTTAGATGGTATAACAATGACAATAATTTGAAAATAAAAGCGTTAAGGTCGCTTAATAAGCTGTAAAAGTTCGACTTTACAATTAATATTCATATTAGCAAAAACCGCAAATTTTTATATGCGATTACTACACTATAAGCAACATATTTTTGAGATAATAATGTCGGTAGTATATACTAGACTATTTATGAGTGAATAAAATATAGAATAGTTTATTTTTCGTATTCCAAAGGAAGGAATTTGTACTGATATGAATATTTAATAGAAACATTAAAACGTAAAGTTATAACCGTTTTTAAAACTTGATCATAGAAAATAATAAGCGTGCTTTAACTCAGTCCGACTTTCTTATACATACTGGTTTCGGTTGACCACAAAATCGTTTACGCACGATTTTACTTATATTTGGTACATATTTGATATTTCCTTCTATTCGAATAATAAGATGACTTATTTCTATAGTTCCAAGACAGCCGCTGGATCTATCTTCATAAACACACCATGAAATACACAACAGAGTAGAACTGGTTACATTCTTAATGTAAAAGATTCAAAATCGTAGAAAAAATCTGATCATAAATTGTTTGTCCGATTTTTTTATGTTTTTCCTTTAATGTAGAATATTTCTATAAAGAAAAGGAATCTTTTGCAAATGTTTATCAGAACAATAAGCTAATATACCATTTAAATCATACAAATACTTAAAATCTCAGAAAAGTCATATATAATATATTTTTTATTTAATTTAAAATTAATAATTTGTTGAATTTCATTTTTAAGTCAGTTAGAAATCTTTACTGTGTTCTGGTTTTTTCTTTTAAAATGTGAAATCAAAAGAAGGATGCCATGAAATTAAATAAATGTCAATTAAAAGCAGAAAAAGAAAAATATTTACAGAAATTAAGAAAAAAAATTGAGAACAAAAGAATAATGCAAAAATGAAAGTGGTGGAATATTTAAGTGAAATTAATTTTTGTGATTTTAGTTGTAATGTAATAAACCTTGCGTGAACAATTAGGAGAGTGATATCATAGTTTTGATGAACTCTTTGCAATTTTAAAAGGAGGAGGCATAGATGTGCCATTAAGTGCTAATGCATTTTGCAAGAAAAGTGATTGTTTAATCATATCACAAATACACCTATTTTAGAATTTCCAAAAAGAATTAGAAAGATTGTGACGAAATATTGGTTGGCATTAATATTGGCGGCCTTCCATTGTTTAAAAGTTCAAAAATACAATTATGGCCAATTTTGATGACGGTCGTCATATTACAAGCTTGTCCGGTAGGAGATTTTTAGTCCCAAGTAAACTTAGTAATATTCAAGAATTGCTTCATGAATTTATTCAGGATCTAGAAAGTTTGACAATGTATGGACTAATATTCGGGGAAGAAGCTTTTGCATTAAAAATTGGAGCAATAATTTGTGCCACACCTGTTGCCATGGATGCACAAAATACTTCAAATTGCAGAAAAAGATGATGGTGTTTTAACTTATTGTTTCGCACTGCGATTTTGCATGCCGAAAAACAATTATATGAAGAAAATAGTCCATATGAAAAGATTAATTTAGGAATGGTAAGTCAGGTGCCGCTCGATACAATGCATCTCGTAGACTTGGAGTGATGTGAAAATTTATTATTCGGATGGTTACAAATAAAAGTATTTTTAAAATAATTGAAGGTACTAAAAATTAAATTTCTGATCATTTGAATGACCTTTAAAATACATTCCCAAGGAATATACATGATATATTTCATTGAAAGGCACCTGAATACGTGAATTGTCCAAATTCTGCTTGAATTTTTTCTCGAAAAATTTCCTCATATTTTCGGGAAGAAAAGCGTGTGTTACAATGTACATGGTCTATTACATCTGAGTTTATGTGTTGAATATTTGGTTCACAAACTTTTCAGAATATCCGTTTAAAAACTATCTTCAAACTTTAAAGAAGTATGTAAGAAACAATAAAAAATTTTGCAATAAATATAAAATAATTTGAAATTGTGATTATCAGGGCAAGGTTATTAACCATACCCCTCATATAAGATCCTCTTTGGAAAATTTGATGAATAAATTTCTGATCTATAACTGATCTATAACTGACCCCAGCCCCTCTAAAAGGTTCCCTTCAGAAAAGATTTCTAATTATCAAAATACGAGTTTTCTTATTTAAAATACGAGTATTACAATGAAATTTGACATCAACAAGTTCTTTACAAAATGAAATCTTTGTACACAATTTCATGAGTTTTAAAAGATTAATATTTTGTTATTTCAAAAGAGCTCAGTTCGCAATTGACCTAAACCATACTTCAAATATCACCCTGATGTTTATAGGGGAGCATTCCTTTTACGATATGTGGTAGACGTTTTGATGGTGGGTATATGAGATTCGACACAGCCGAATATAACACTCTCACTTGTTAAATCCGATTTTTTGCAACTATTGTTACAAATACTTGTTAACTTTTTACTTATTTTTTGTTTAATCTATACACCTGCATAAAAAAATAATTCAATATATTCAATTCAATATAAACTTTGAAAATGGTATCAAACAATTTGTTAAAAAATAATTTCAATTGGAAAAAACATCTAATTGTAAAAACTATTAATTTTGAAGTTAATTTACAAAATAAAATAAATTGTTAAATTTTAAATTGAAAAAAAAATACTGTCAAAAATAGTTTTATTTTCAACATTCTTTAAAATTAATATTATTTAAAAATGTTCCGGACACCGCCAATTGATGCTAGTAAGCCAATAAGTTCTAGCGAACATAATGGTGAGAGAAAAGATACTGGTAACGGTTACGGGCAATGAAACATGGAGGATACAAATAAAATTGTATCACTTCACATGCGCTGGCGTAACAGATTCTGTAGAAAACCGCGACTGGTTATGCTCCAAATGCACAGGAAATGCTGGAAGCAAACCCGTAAGTGATCGATCTGTTAACAAGACGATAGCTATGTCATGCTCTGCAGCATCTTCAAGAAAACACTGGAACTTCAACGCCTCCAAGAGGAAAAGGCTTTCGACTCACGATTTCTAAAAAGAAACTTAAAAATTCTTGCAATGTCGGAGGAAGTTGAAGGAAGTATTTGTGAATATATGTCGCGTACTAAGGAATGGGTTTCAAATTTGTAAAACTTTCCGCAAGCACAATTTAGGAATTCATTAAATAATTCTCCTACTTCTTCTGAAAACAAACACCAATACCAATTAAAGGCGCAATTCCCAAGATAATGCCACATGAAGATGTACATTCAGCACCCAAGACTCTTTATACCGATTTACCTGTATTTACTGGAAAATCTAAAGAATGCCCTTGTTTAAATGCTTGTGCATTTAAAGATGCAGAGGCAGTGTCGAAAGTCAGTGCATCAATTACTGGAAATATACATGAGCATGAGGTGGAGAAAGTAATAGAAAATAAAAAAAACTATGCTAATTGGGTTAAATAATAGTTACGTGTGCAATTCTTTAAAGATAGTTGAAGGTGATATAAACGAACCATCCGCGTTTAAAACGTGGTTGGGATGGGTTGTTCATGGAGGAAGTGATTCGGCAGTTGAAAAGTTTCCCGGACATCACAAGATTGAATACTGTACTTGCGACTATAAGATGGAAAAATTAAATATTATAGTATCTGTATATATGTCTTCAGAAAATGTTGCCCGTAAGTACGAATTATCATCTCCCGAATAAAAGCGTGGGAAATTCTTACTTAAAACAACAACTAAACGAAGGAAGACATAATGGAAAAACCAAAAAGTTTTCCAATGTCAATGAAACGACTTCAATGCCTTGAAAAGAAGTCAAATCCCGAACATATCGAACAAATCGATGCATTGGTGGAAAAAGGTTATGCTCGAAAATTGTCCGAGGATGAAGTACAGAAATTAGATGGCGTTACTTGGTACCTTCCCATATTTACTGTTATAAACCTAAACTAGCTAGGAGAAGTTCGATTGGTTTGGGATGCTGCAGCAAAAAATAAAAGGGGTCTCGTTATACCCCATGCTATTAAAAGGACCTGAGTTGATGTGACCACTACTTTCTGTCCTGTACGGTTTTCGACTAGGAAAATTTGCCATTTTTGAGACATCAGAGAGATATTTCATCAGGTGCTCATTCGTAAAGAAGACCAAAATGCTCAAAGATTTATTTGGCGAAATGGTGAAAATAATTAACCACCTGATATCTAATGCAGGTTATGACTTTTGGTGCAGCCTGTTCTCCGTGTTTGGCACGGATCAGATGATCTATTAGATAGTGCAAATACGAAAAGTGACGCAAATAATTTGGCAAAACAAGTAGCCTTTATTCACAATAAAGGCAAGTTGTTCATCCGAAATTGGAAATCAAATTCAAAGGTCGTTATGGAGGGTCTTGGTGAATTAGAAGAGCCAAATAAAGTACCAATTGGAACTAATATCATCGAAATGATATGATACAGTTCAACTACACATATTTGTTGATACTAGCGAATTAGATTATGCTGCTGTTGCATATTTTAGAGTGTCATCAGATAATGAAGTTCAAGTTTCATAAGTAAGTGCTAAATTGAAAGTTGCAAACCTTTTCAATTCCTCTAATGAAACTGATGGATGTCGTGTTAGGTGTTCGTTTAGTTAATTCAATATGTAGTATTCCCAACATGCAAATAGAAAGTTGTTTCTATTGGTCAGACTCTAATACCGTCCTTCGCTGATTAAATGCTGAACCTCGAAACTACAAGCAATTCGTTATGACCGCATTGGAGGAGTTCTTGACAGTAGTAAACCATCAGAGTAGAGAATATACCAACAAAAGACAATGTGACAGATGATGCCACAAAATGGAAAACAAAATATGAGTTTAACATGGAAGGTCGTTGGTTTAAGCGTCGAGCTTTCTTGAAAGGAAAATAAATCGAACTGTGATAAAAATTTATACATTTATAAATATATTGAAGATGAAATGTCATAGATCTAGAAATCAACCGTACATTTTCCCAGAACTTTCTAAGGAGCGTTTTATGGCAGAAAATTTAATTTATCACACTACACAGTACGATTCTTTTAAATTTGAATATGCTGTCTTATCAAACAAGAGTGGAAAAAACATCACTATTGTACAGCGTTGTTGATTGAACTTTTTCATGACACATGCCTCAATGAATTACGGCAGTATTTTTATATTCCAAGATTAAGAGCTGCTTTAAAAAAGGTACGTAAAAATTTTCAGTTCTGTTAGAATTTAAATGCGTCACCTTTGGTTCCTGAAATGTCACAGCTACCTAAAGCTCGTCTATTACCCTTTACCCGTCCATTTTCTTACGTGGGTAATGAGTATTTCGGACCATTATATGTAAAAGTTGGCCGAAACCAAGAGAAACGTTGGGGAGTCTTTTTACTTGTCTTACCAGAAGAGCAATTCACATTGAAGTGGCGTGTGATATGTCAACCGACAGTTGTATTTATGGCAATTCAAAATTTCGTTGCTCGAAGTGGGACCCCCTTTCAAAAATACTGCGATAATGGTACGAGTTTCAAAGAAGCTGAAACGGAGCTAAAAAAAAAGCTCTTAAGGATGTAAATTTTCAAAAATTGAGTGCTAAATTTACATCATCAACAACAACAAGCACTTTAATCCGCCTGCACCACCACATATGGGAGGCAATTGGGGACGATTAGTTCAAGCCGTTAAGAAAGTACTACACCAAATTATGCCGAACTTCATATTTAAAGATAATACGCTACAGAATGGTCTACAGGAGTGTGAACATATTATTAAGACTAGACCCCTAACTTATGTTGATTTAGATTCAACTAATGATAATTCAAAATCGCAGAATAATTGGCTAGAAATATGAAATTAAGTATGTAGAGCCCTGATTAGGGTAGAACACATAAAAGAGCACTTTTCGTTCTACAAAAAAAACGAAAAGTGAATGAAAATATTGACCTACAAACATGAAATTTAGCATGAAGGGCCTTGACTAGGTAAGAACCTATAAAAAGGAATGTTTTGGTACTTTTTCGTTCTAAAAAAGGTACTTTTTGAATTTTCTATAATATTGAACCTAGAAACATGAAATTAAGTATGACTAGAAAACAGAAAAGGGGACTTTTTGGTACTTTTTCGTTCTACAAAAGGTACTATTTGAATTTTCTATAATATTGAACCTAAAAACATGATATTAATGGTGTCATTTTGTAAAACGAAACGAGTCTAACGTTAACGAAAATTTATGTTTTCAAAACATTTTGTATTTTGTAAAACGAATTCTAACATTATTTTCGTTTTACGTAATAAAATTGTATTTTGTAAAACGAAAGTAAGCGTTTGAAAACGTTTCAAATGTTAAAATCAAACGTGGAAAAAATTTTATTCGTTTGAACAATTTTCAAGTTCGTATTTCAATTTTTAATTGCAAAAATGGTAAGTTTTTGTTAATAAACAATCATTTTATTGATATAATTAACTTTTTGATCTTTAGGCGAAAAAACAAACAACAAACGGACAATGGGAGTTAATTTTAGAACATATGAACAATAATCCAAATCTTGCTAGGGGTGTTCCTGTGTTTGGAAGCAACCGAAAAGAAATAGACGATTCTTGGGAACAGCTCACCCAAAAAGTGAATGCGATCGGTCCACCACAAAGGGAAAGTAAAGAATGGAAAAAAGTAAGTGCTCTTGGATATTTTATAGCTTTCAAAATTTAAAGTTTTTTTTCAGGTATGGTGTGATCTAAGGACTCGTTTAAAGAAAAAATTAAGTGAAAATAAAGTAAGGGCGTCTAGAACAGGAGGAGGGATAAATACACAAATACCACTTACAAGTGTGGAACAAGCTGCTGACTCTATTTTAAATGTGTCCACTGCTGTAAATCCACCAGGAGTTGTATATGGTTTGGAGTACCAGGAGAATTCCGTCACGGAAATTTCTTTAGAAGTAGAAACGGAGGATCAACCACAAACAACTCAAAATAAAAATAAAGAGGCACAAAAGAGAAAATGTTCTGGAGATTTAGGACCAAAGAAGCACTCAAAAGGCTTCGAACAAGAGAGTCTCGATTTATTAAAAGAGCAGAATAAAATACAAAACGAATCTGTTCAAGCAATAAAAGAGTTAGCAGACATTTTTAAAAAAATAGCAGAATCCTTAGACGTTTTAGCAAGTTGGGTAAGGTAGTTAAATTCGTTTAACTTTTTGTCTTTAATTTATATAAATAAAAATTTTATAGATTATAATAGTTAATTATGTCTTTTTATTAACCATCAGATTTCACACAATACATTAAAAAAATATTACATGCTTTCT
The DNA here is from genome assembly GCF_022045245.1 of Lucilia cuprina. Classification (NCBI taxonomy): domain Eukaryota; kingdom Metazoa; phylum Arthropoda; class Insecta; order Diptera; family Calliphoridae; genus Lucilia; species Lucilia cuprina. The sequence continues at coordinate 21,647,406 of NC_060954.1, forward strand.
GCTATAATATTGTCTATAATGTCTGAACTAAATATAATCTAATTTATAATCTATACTTGTCAATAGTTTAACCACTAGTCTAATCTTAGATATAATCTAGTTTAGTCTATTATCTAGTCTATAAAGACTAGACTATAGACTAGACTATAGACTAGACTATAGACTAGACTATAGACTAGACTGTAGACTAGACTATAGACTAGACTATAGACTAGACTATAGACTAGACTATAGACTAGACTATAGACTAGACTATTGACTAGACTATAGACTAGACTATAGACTAGACTATAGACTAGACTATAGACTAGACTAGACTATAGACTAGACTATAGACTAGACTATTGACTAGACTAGACTATAGACTAGACTATTGACTAGACTATATACTACATCATAGACTAGACTAGTCTATAGTCTAGATTACACATTAGGCTATAATTTAGACTATAGATGAAATTATATACTAGACTATTGCTCAGACTATAGACTAGACCACAGATTAGGCTATAGTCTATAGTCTAGTCTATAATGTAAACTATAAACTAGTCTATAGTCTAATCTATAGGCTAGGCTATTGTTTAGTCTATAATTTAGTCTATTGTCTAAATTATAGTCTATTGTGTAAACTAGACTACAGACAGGTCTAAAGTCTAATCTATAGTCTAATCTATAGTCTAATCTAAAGTCTAATCTATAGTCTAGTCTATAGCCTAGTATTTAGTCTATAGTCTATTCTATAGTATACACTATGAGTATCGTATTTAAGTCAAATTAATAGATGTCGCTAAATAGGCTTCTTATCTATTGTGACAAACTTTGTGCTAACCGCCTTCGTATTTCGGCAGCAGCAGTATTATCTGCATCTTCTTCCTCAATTATATCTACTTCCGGATCTAGAACTTCCTGAGGATAGGGCCAATCATTCTTATAAAATATGCAAGCATTGTGTAAAGCACAGCTTGCATTTACAATCTGTGTAGCTTTCTTGGTACTATACAACAAACCTAAAAATGATATATGTATGTTATAATAAAAAAAATAAAAATATTGTCTTAAGAACCTCTATCACCAATAATGCTTCGAAACCTGCCCTTAAGAACTCCATTGCAACGCTCTATTATGTTTCTGGCCTTACAAAAGCGATTGTTAAAATTTTCTTCCTCATTACTATTAATTGTTCTATACGGTGTCATTAAATATGGGAGAAGAGGATAACCGGAATCACCTGAAAGTAATATTTAATGAAAATACATCCTTAAACAAATTCATGATTACTTTAGAAAAATATTTTATAAATTCTGACCTATAATCCAGGAGTTTACTTTGCCTCTATTAAACTCATTCCTAAGGTATTTATCTACCACACTATTTTTCCAAATAAAGGAGTCGTGATTGGCTCCTGGTTGTCTGGCATCAACAAAATTAATTACCATGTTTTGGTCGCATATCTGAAAGTAATTAATACATAGTTCTAAAATATTGAATTGATATGTTAGATAAATACTTACAATCATAACGTTCAGGCTGTAATATCCTTTTCTGTTGTAATACAGATGTCTTTCTTCTGATTTTGGCGACTTGATGCGAACATGCGTACCATCTACGACTCCTATTATTCCTGGAATACCGTATTTTGAGTAAAAATGTTGTTTCGTATCCAGTTCTTCTTCCGGTGTTTTCTTGAAAGTAATCCACTTTTTACAAAAATACTTTTCAAACAGTTCCAAACATTCTTTTATTGCTAAAGATATTTCGGATTGTGACAAACAAGTAAGAAAATCATTTCCTATACTATGTTGGTAACTGCCGCTGCCTAAAAATCTGAGAAAAGCAGCCAATTTTATTTTAGGGTGAATGGCTGTACCTCTATTGCCTTTAACAAAGTGTGGCTCGTTGTCTTCATAAATTTGAAGGAAGGTTTCCTTGTTGAGTCGAAAATAAAAGCAAAACCTAATGAAACATACAAAACCTATTATATTCGGCAATAGTACTTATGAACCCACCACCAAAATATGTATCGTGGACTGGATTCCTTCAAGAATCCAGAATATATGACAAAATCAAAATGCATCCATGTTTTTAATGGTGGGTGAAAATTAAAATCATACTTACTGTTGGTCGGGTATATCTAAAAAATCATTTGAGTCCCTCAGAAGTCGCCGCTGAACTCTTATTTCTTTGTTTTTTTGCAAATAAATATTTGTTAAAATCACAAAACTCATTTTGATATTAAAATAAAACAAAAAATTTAATTTCTGTTAAATTATTTTTCATTAAACTGACACATATTACGAAGTTTCATGACTTGGCAGCACATACAATTTATGATTGTAAACGAAAACAACTTAACGTTTTATAAAATACAAATTTTAATAATTTTCGTTACTTTCACAAACGCTTAACGAAAATTCGTTTCGTTTTACAAAATGACACCATAAGTATGTAGAACCCGGATTAGGCCAGAGCACATAAAAGTGGACATTTCAATCACTTTTAAAAACATGAACATAAAAGCAATGACGGGGATCCTAAAAAAGTATATTCGTGCATGTGTAATAATAATTTGTATAATATGTAATAATTTGTATAGTGCATGAAGTAGTTTTTTTTAGATATATTTAGTGTTTGTATTATATTGTATTATTATGTTTAATTAAATTTAATTAATTATATTTAATTAAATTTAATAAATAAAACCCCACTATAGTCCGGATTGTAATGTATACGAGTCCCTACGATATTCAAATATATTTTGGTTAATTAAAATGTGTTCAGTTTAAAAATTATTTGAATTACGCAACTAAAAATTGGAAGACTATAAACTCGAAAGTATATTGTGTATAAAATATTATAATATATTTTTCTTATACATATGTATATCAAATCTTATAATATTAATTATATAAAATAATAATGCGTCCACAACAAAGGTGAAGGGTATATAAGATTCGACATTGCCGAATATAGCACTCTTACTTGCTTTTATATAATTTTTTGATGTCCGTATTCCAATATTCAGAGTTATCTACATAATCATGATCAAAATTATATTTTATTAAAAGTTTACATTAAAAGTTTAATTGTTAGTGCTCTAATCTGGTAAATTGGAAGTGGTGGGTTCGATTCCCACCTGAGGCACTAGTTAAGGAGCACACAACAGGCCCGATAGAGGCCTAGGTGTATTTTTTTCAGATTTGACGTATATACATCCTCCTTTCAAACTAACTAAAAGTTTACAGAATAAAATTCCAACATCAAATTTTATTTTAAAACATTTAAAATAAAAATGTGTTTTTGATTGTATATTGTTTTATTTAAAATAAAACAACTTTTTGCAAAAATTGCAAATTTTTAAACTAAAATAATTCATAAGCATTACATAAAATTCACAAATTAATATACTAATGTTAATTTTATTAAATATTAATACACAACCAGTTTATGTTTTAGTTTATAGGTGGTGAGTTCTTTAAGATTCGAAACAGCTATATATATCGCTGTAACTTTAGGAATGTAAATCATTTTCTTTTCTATCAGTATTTTCATTTACTCATAACTTCCCCAATCATAAAACGGAAAGCAACATTTTTAAAAATACACTTACTAAGCGTACTTATTTCCGATTTACATATAAAGGAAATGATTCATAGGAATGTGTTAGGAAAAGTATTTGAAATAAGAACGTGACTAAGGTTTACACGTGTAAGCATAAATGGATGTATTTCCAATTAAATAAAGTAAAAAATTCACCTAGGGTGCTCAATACATCGTAAATAAAATAAATATAATTTACTTATAATGTTAATTATGAAAAATTGTTACGCCTATTCTTAAGCACTAAGGGACCACAAAGCTTTTAAAGGAAAATAATTCAGCTTTCCTTTGATCAAAAAAAGTCAATTTTGAAAAAATAAGGAAAATGAAAAATTTTATTCTTCAGTTAAAATTTTTTTTTAGATATTTCATTCTTGTCTTATTAGCTCTTAAAATGCATTTTTTTCAAAAGATCGAAAAAATAGCTTCTAAAGTCCTTTAATCAGTTTTTGCTAGGACCAATAGGTGAAAAGTAACACTCATTTGAAAAACCCTGTTTGACCAAAATGTCTAACTTTGACCTTTTACTCCGGCATTTCTTGACCGATAGGGCTGTCTAGCTTACTATACAATATTACTAACCATGATTTATCCAAATTGTTAGATTTTAAAACCTGGGTCACAACGCGAAATTGCCCATACGTACATAAATATGTACGTATATTTAATTAAAGTTAAAAACATTTAAATATTTATCGAAATTATTATTTGAACGCTCTAACACATAATCGCAACTACCTTCATATATATGGCTACATTTATAAAGGAATTTATGTATGTACGTATGTATAACATAGCCAACTATTGACAAACATTTAGATTTGAGCAGTTTTTAAATATGTATATAGTACATACTTATATATACATGTGTACATATGTAAAATATAAATATACACATGTAGTATGAGTATAATAAATAGATTTATATTAATTGTTAAATATTTTAAATAGAATTCTAAATGAATTGTAATAATTCCCATTCATATCGAAATGAAAATGTCCAAAAACATAAACGCATATAATTTCATGACATTTGCACAAAAACGTAAATTCTATAGACTGGTTCAACATTTTATGGAAAATTATATTTCCAATAACTTTTAAGTTACATAGAGCTTTATATTGAGTTCACGATATACGTCAAAATAATGTCATAAAAAGTCCACCATGAGTCCAGTGCGTGAAAGTGCTAAACAAATCATTAGGTTGTCATTACTGACTGATGAATAAAATTGCTGATCTTTAACTGAAAACACGAAAAAATCATCAAACAGTTATGAAATTGCCGTAAATTTTTTTTTTATCATAGCTGATAACAGGATCACAAAATCCTTTAAGGACAAAAATTTATATTCAAGTAAATATAGATATATTTTATGTAATAAAATAGTTTTATTAGAATATTTTAAATTTCCTTATCAAGTGATCTGAGACACATTAATGTCTTGGAGAATTTTTAAAAACTTTTAAAATTTTAAGCCAATTTTTGTATTTTACATCATTTTAATATTTATCACATAATATAGAAATATACGAAGTATGCTCCTACCGCGACCGGGTCACGTTTTTTGGAGACAAAATTTATTGTAAGTCTGCACAGAGAAAACAGATTCGTTGTGATAACCGAATTTGTTTCCAATCGAATTCAGTCGGTTCTCACAACTATACCAAAATTCGATTGTAATTATTGAAAAATTCGGTTACTATAACTGAATATATGGTGTACATAACTATTTTTGTTATTTATTCGGTAATGTGGTTTGAAATTATTGGTATTTGCAACTGAAATATTTTTTATTGAAAACAAATTTGTGGATTTTGTGTATTTTAAAATATATTTAATTTTATTTAAAATATTTACAATAAAATATGAATGAATAAACTTGCAAAACTTATATAGATATATAAGATGATGGTTGATGATGAAAATTTGATGTTTATGTGTCGGAAATTTTGCTCTTCATCCTGTCCAACATGTCCAAAGGAGTACTACATTTCCGCAGCTGTAAAATTATTAAAACTTAAATAACACAAAATATATTAGAAGATAAAAAACATATTAAACATTACCTTTTCTATCCGATCTTTCCGATTTTATTTATCCGCAAATTCAATTTGGCTTTTTTAAATATAATTCATTTTATTTTATATATTTTTATAAACGTCAACTAAAATCACCAACTTATTGGTTGTGAACATCGAATTTGGTTCCTCTAATCATCATTCAATTTTAAATAATGTTTCCATTGATAATTGGTTGCAGTGCTCAATATTTTTAACTCTCTACTATTTTTCGGTTGCAACGACTAATATTGATGTTCTGACGATTTAATTCTAAATTAAAATCGGCTTCATTTACTGAATTTACAAAAAAATTTAATAACCGATACAATTCAGTTCAAATTATTGATATGGAAATTGTTAAAACCACCATTCGATTTTAATTATGTTTTTTTAGTACTGAATATAGAAAGTTTGTTAATTTTACAGATTTTTAATAACATCAATAGAATTTTAATTAATTTAACTAAATATTTATCATAGTAGCCGATTTCCAATCAATCTTTTTTCTGTGTGTGTTTTACAAAAGTAACAAGAATTATGTATATAATATAAATTTTTAAGTACAATATTAGCTTTGTTTTGAGGTACTTAACGTGTTTATATTATTTACTGTTCTGAAGATATAGCTTCATATGATAATTGGCCGAAATTTTCGAACTTTGAGCGACGAGCGGTACGTGTTAAAGTCTTTTTTTAATAGAACTCAAATTTCGGCTATCTTAATATCTGGAAAGGAAAATCATTTTGTTTTTGCGTTAAGACAACGCCACTGATCGGACCTGATATAAGGTCCGATCAGTCTAATGTATAATCATAAAAATAAAATAGTTATGTTACCCGAAAACGGATCGTGCCACGACCAACATTACATGTACATTAGGGTCATAACCTTTTGAAATATTTGTAAATATTAGGGGCTATGGTCTTGGTTTGGTTTTACAGTTTTTTGTAGACATACGAGTTATATAGGGGCTAGGTAAAATAATAGACCGATATTTAACATTTTCAATAGGCCTGGGACAATAAAAGAACATGTACCATTTTATTGAATTATCTTCAAAATTGCGACCTTTAGTTTGACATTGCTAAATCGATTTAGAAAATGATTTTGAGCCGATTGGTATACTAAAGTGGTGTAGGGTATATAAAAGAACATGTACCATTTTATTGAATTAGTTTGACATTGCTAAATCGATTTAGAAAATGATTTTGAGCCGATTGGTATACTAAAGTGGTGTAGGGTATAAATATATTTATCTGGAAGTATTGTATTGGAAGAATTATTGTGAAGTAGAAATTTGTAACCGCTTATGGTCTATAGGCTAGGTTGTTGAATATTGTTAAATAAATAAATAAATAAATAAATAAATAAATAAATAAATAAAAAGTATTGATAATAAGTTAGTGTGGTATATTGCCGTTTGAAAACTATGGGTCATTATATTTTTCAAACGGCATAATAAAAAACAAGTTAAAAAGTATTGTCAGTCGTGGCCGACCATATATATTTTTATGGAGAAAGACATTAAAACAGAGGTCGGATTGGGCATTCAGATGACATATGTTATGACGTTACAGATATGGCCAAAAAAGATTTTTTTGTGATGGAATTGATACATTTTGGGTTGACATTCGAATTTACCGCTGTCTCTAGCCTTAGGCCTTTTTTAATATTGTTGGCCTGTGTAATTAATCATCGAAGGATAGTCAAATGATGGTATATGGGTGCAACAGTCACATATGGGGAGATCCTCCTAAAAATTGGAAGATGTCGGATATGGTTTCGAGAAAAATAGAATAACTTTTGTTAAAATATGGTTTAGCTTTCCCAAAGAAATTCCGTACGTTACATAAAAAGTTGCAATTTTATTGAAATGGTATTAGCTACATCCTTACTATTCACCTTTTACGAGTAGTTACATATGAATGAACGGTGCATTAAATTACTAATACTAGATCGTACACTATTAAAGTGCATATACAAACTATGTGGGTGAAAAATGCATACAGATACAACTATGTGTACATACTTACTTCATACATAAATATGTACAATATATGTGAATACATGCAATACATATTTCAATTTCAATGCTTATCATAAAAATAAATTGTTTTCAAATTGGTGCAATAAGCAATCTCATTGGAAGCAAAATCTAAAATTCCATTTTGATATTAAATTTTACACTTTAAGTACATAAAGTGTTCATATTACGAAATCATACATTTTGTATGTTCATTTAGCTAGAACACAAAATGTTCTAGCTACATCGGATACACATTCATAATCATATAATAAAACATATGCTTTATATGTATATTAGTGTGGCCCCAAATTCCTGACGAAAATAAAAATTTAGTTCGCTATATTCATTCCCAATTTTTATACCCACCACCAAAAAAGATAGTGTACATTGATTTTGCCATTTCGTTTGTAACACATCCAAATATTGATCCTAGATCCAAAAAATATATATAATCTGGGTAATTATTATTATAGAGTTAGAACTTTTAAAATTTACACAAATATTCCCTATAGGTAAGGTTTCTTTGATATTGAAAAAGACAAAAAACTTTAACGCTCACTACTGTCTTCAAAATACGAGCTTAGTGCTGAAATTTGACGCAAGTAAGTTTCCTATGAGCAAGAATCTCTCTATCGAATTTTATGAGAATCGATCTTTTACACATGTGTAAAAATCGGTCAGAAATTGACTTTAACGCTTAAAAAAGCATTCCATTTACTGTATACAGTTTCATGTTGAGTCTATAAGATTCGGCATAGTCGAATATAACACTCTTGGGCTTATTATTATAACTTGTCAATAACTAAAGTTAGGAAGTTATAGTACATATAATGTCCCAGCAAAAATAAAACAAAGTACTTCAAAAAAATATATGTAACTTTTATCGCCACTTCAAAAATACCACTAAGTGATTTTTTTTTAACTTTTGTGGAAATGATGTTTATTGACTTCCAAAGAAGCGAAAACAATAAAATAAAATTCATTTTTTTAATAAAACCAGTTTTATTTTGGAGTTAATTGTTATAAGCCTGTAGTTTATTTATTTATGTTACTATTATTTGAGTCAAATTACTTGTATTCTATAAAACTACAATTTCACTTCAAAATAACTTCCAAAAAAAGAATGACTTCAGATGGAGTAAATTTGGAATCAAATAAAAATGACATCCTTCCTATGAGAAGCCTGTGTTAATATAATCACTTCTTCAGGTCTTTTTCAGTACTACCATGGAGTAAATTCTTTTATTGCTAGGGTGTTTTTCGTTATTACAAGTTAACTTTAAGCTAAAAGTGTCCAAAAAAGGAAATTTCTGGGAACATCAGGGGCCACCCTAACGAACATATATATATATATATA
>NC_060954.1:21656550-21661562 GCF_022045245.1 Lucilia cuprina
AAATAAAGTACTTCTATATCAGATTAGAAGAAAGTCATTACTAGAGTACTTCTAAGTAATGCAGACGGGAAGTAGTAGTCATTGAAAAGTAAGTGGTTAGGGAAGTACTACCCATTACCGAGTTTTTGCTGGGTATGTTTAGATGTCTGTTGGTTTAATTGTCTTGTGTATTTTGGTTTTTTTTCGTTTAGTGTTGTTGGTAATTTTGTTTTGCTTTTGGTGTAATATTAATGTAGTCGGGAAAACATTTATAAAATTAAAATGTTTAAAATACACTATGCCGAATATAGCACTCTTACTTGTTATACCCTACACTACTTTAGTGGGGATGGTATATTGGGTTTGTGCTGATGTTTGTAACATACAGAAATATTTGTCCTATACCCACCTTAAAGTATACCAATCGGATTAGAATCATTTTCTGAGTTGATTAAGCTACAGTATTGTTCGAAACCTAAGCAACTTTTTTGGCATTGTATACAAAGTGCTATATTTTCTATTTTAATTGATTTATTCAAAATTATATAATTGATAATAATAACATTATGTGTCTACATTATAATAACAATTAAAGTTTATTTCCATTTCGCTGTGAGTTACAAGAAAATAATAACTGAATTAACTCCATAAATAGCTGTTCGAAATTTAAGCAACTTTTTTATGTTCTTATGAAAATCGTTGATCCTTTTGAGTTCCAAACACCTTTATGGAATTGATTATTTACTAGTGTTGTTCGTAACTAATCCCAAGCGGATTTTAAGCCATTCGCAAGCTGCAATGTTTTCTACAACTGCGAGTTTCGAGCCAGCATTTCAAAATGGCTAACAGCATCTCTAATGGTCTTGAGTCGGGAGATTTTGATGGACAATCAAATAATTTCGGTCGCATTACTCGATAACTACTCTTAGATCAACTTTTCCAAAGGTTTTGGTTCATTATCATGCTGAAAATCGCAATAAAGTAAATAAGGACGAAGTCTATTGAAAATGGTTAAAATCGGTCTATTATTTCGACTAGCCCCCATACAACCGTACACCCCAAATAGGGCCTTTTGGCTTATAATTAATTTAAATGATCTATTATGTTAACAAAAGTCGACAAAACTTAGTTTTATAGAACTTTAAATGACACTACCGATTTTTGTAATGATCGGGCTTCATTTGACCCTATCCCCCATACAAACTCCCCTTCAGAAAATGACTTAAAGGTCAAAATTCACTTACAAACACTAATAACACTTTTAAATTCTACATAAATAATATTGAAAAAGACTTAACTCCCCCTACCAACATTTTTATGGATAGGGCCATATTTTGCCCTACTCCCTTTTAAGCCCCCTTAAAAAAATAAAAATATTCCGAAATAAAGTTAAAACATGTACGAGTGCTATATTCGGCTGTGTCGAATCTCTAAACATACATAACGAAAAACCTTCTCACGAAGGTGAAGGGTATAAAAACAAATCAAATGCTTTATTTTTTTAAATCATCCCCATTTTTAACATACATACTGGCTGGTGTAGGGTATCATATGGTCGGCTACGCCCGAATATACATTCATACTTGTTTTTTTGTATGTTTGGATGCTTTATTTTTTTAAATCATCCCAATTTTTAACATACATACTGGCTGGTGTAGAGTATCATATGGTCGGCTACGCCCGAATATACATTCATACTTGTTTACATCACCGTGTTAAAATAATGACTCAAATTGCTAATAAAGAAGTAGTTCAAAGAGGTTTTATTAGCTTTTTAACTCATTACTTTTCAATGTAAGTTTTTCCTGGGTACATAAAGAAAAACACAGAAAAACAAAATAAACAGCGCAATAAATCCAACCTACAGTCAAATATTCGAACAGAATTCACAAAAACAAAATACACAACTCAATGACGCCAACAGCATCCAAACATACAAAACGATATACACAGCTGAAAAACCAAATACATCTACACACACGTGTACATCTTTATCCAATATACAGTGTTGTTGTTGCTTATTTAACAAAGCATGAAAAAAATATGACATTTTTTGATGAAATTTTCGGAGGTTGTCTCGGATTTTTGCTCATGTCTCCGTTATTTACCGACCGATTTTGCTGATTTTAAATAGCGATCTTCTCGAAAGCATGTCTAACAGAATTATTGAAGATTCGGATCTCGCCGATATCTGGGGTCCTCTAAAAACTAATTTCAACAGACAGACGGACATGGCTTAATCGACTCCGCTATCTATAAGGATCCAGAATATATATACTTTATAGGTTCGGAAAATTATATTATAGAAATTACAAACGGAATGATAACTTATATATACCCTTCTCACGAAGGTGAAGGGTATAAAAATTGTAAACAATAATCAGCTGGGATAGTGCTGTCACCTTATTTCAGTACACCATGAAAATGACTTACAAGTCTCCCGGTTATTTTATGATTGATGTCTGTACTTCGGCCGAAGTTAAAAAGGCAGTTGATCAATACAAGTGCAAAAGCAAACAAATACAAAAAACAGAGACAATAGAGTTGAGAGTGAAAAACATATCCGAATAATATATTATCTGTTTCGGTTTTTGAGTTGGCGATCAAACGCCAATTAATAATCAGATTAGTTAATCTTAAAATAAATAAATTGATTCTGATGTTAATCCGCTTTGATGTTTTTGGGTACAAAATTAAACTTCGCAGTGTTGCCATACAAAAGAGCAGAAAACTTCACTGTTTGTTGTCAAAAAAATGCATGTTTTATGAAAGAACCAAAAATTTAAATTAAAACAAGAAAGAAATTATAGTCGGACGAGGCCGACCATACATACCCTACATGTTACATAAAGTAAAATGTAATTTAGTCATAATAAAACATTAAAGTTGAATTGTCCCTTGCCTCAGATATACTTAAGCCATTTATTGTTGAATAAAACTGTGGACATTTAAGTCAAATTTGGAAGGGGTCCAATATATTTACTGTTTATTTATAGAAACTATATTAGTTTTTTGCATCAGCTGTTTACACTTTGGCATTTCTTATTTAAGATTGGCCCTTAAAGTAGGCTTTATGTAACTAGTACACACTGGTATAAAAATATATGTTTATAAAGAGGTAAACATCTGACATACCTTCTTTCTGAAAAGTCATGGTTTTTACAACCTGAATACTATAATGCTTTGTAAATACTGTTTATCAACTGTCTGTCAAAAAATATATACTTATGTCCTTATTTTAAAACTGACATACAACATTTAGTTTATAAAGTTGTCTTCGAGCAGTTAAAACACGAGAACACGATATCTCAAATACCTGATATGATGGAATTTCATGGTTAGAGTATACTTTAGAAACAAGTAGGAAAGTATTTTCGGACAAACCCGACCATATGATACCCTACATCATGAGTATATTTAAAAAATTATTTATTTTTCGTAAAGAAGAAAGCAATTTATTAATGAAAAACATATTTCTGAATGAGGCTTTAAATAGGATTATAGGTCAAACATTGTCCAATCCTCAAAACATTTGGGAAAGAGATATATTTTTAAATAATAGTTAGGTATGTAGAGTAATAATAGGATAATTTTTAAAGTTTAATACAATTTTGGTGGGGGTTTGTATATATTTCAACCATATTCAATAGGCTTCGTCCCTGTGTCAAAAAACTCGTTACACGTCCAAATTTCATTAAATTATCTTAAAAATTATCTTGCGGTCTGTGCCAAGGTTTACATGAAGAGCCGGAAAGACGAACGCACATGTCTTTATCAACTCAAAAAACTCGATATACTTAAAGGTTGGCGTAGGACCAAATTATGATGGTGATGAGTTACAAACATCAGCATAAACGTATAATACCCTCTATAGTATAACAACATATTATTAAATCCAGATATGGGTTTAAAAAAAACCCTTTAATTTTATTTTTAGATTTTTTACTGAATTCTGACAAAAATGTCATTCGAATAGGATTTTGTAAATATTTATAATATACCATTCAGGTCAAAATAATGTAAGTATTTTTGTCTCGTAACATATTTGTTTTAAGAAAAATTAAATTAAAAATTTCAAATATTAAAACAGACATACTACTATATTTTAAAACATCTTATTAAAATATAAATTTGTATTTCTGTATGAAGGCTACCATTTTCGTCTGCGCTGAAAAAGCTAAAATTTCTTATATTTAAAATTAACAAACTTAAACGAAGACTTGAATTCTGCATATTATGCAATACAGAACACGTTACTATTACCTATTACTTAGTAAATACGTACATATTAATGTAGTTATACATGGTTTTAAGAGCCTTTCTAAAGGCCTTATTTTACACATGTGTACATGGCCTTCAATCAATTATTTTTTAATATGTGAACACATTAACTCGTAATTGAAAATAATGTAAATATGTTAGTATGTGCGCCTAATTTTGTTTTATTAATATAAATACATAAGTATTTCATATACACAGAGAAAACAGTTTCGTTGTGATAACCGAATTTTTTTCCAAATCAAATTTGATCGGTTACGGCAACTATCATATACATATGTAAATCGTTTGTAATAGCATAATACATTTAACCATAGTCACCTATTCATTTCCAAAGTTTCATCTTGAAACTACCAAAGAGAAAAAAACAATAAGAATTGGTTTTAAATTATTATTTACAATCTGCGGTTCTTTTCTGCGCCAAGTACCGAATTTATTTATTACAGTGATTAAAACATATTTGATACTAAGAATTTCTTTGCTACACCCACCGAATTATATAGATAAGTTACTCAATGCTACGATTCAGTTGTGTTAACAAAATATATTAGTGAGTAGATCTAAATTTGATTCGGCTTTAAACATAGAATTATAGTTGGAACTTTAACAATAACTAACGTTTAATTGAAATTACTTATTAAGCATGTATAATGGCAACTGATTTCCAACTGATCTTTTTTCTGTGTGTATTTGAGTTTTTTTAATAAAAGTTAATACTAATTAATGTGTCAATTGAACTTTTTAGAATGTTAGAT
>NC_060954.1:21661662-21665361 GCF_022045245.1 Lucilia cuprina
TATTTTCTTTAATTGAATTTATATAAAAATGAATTATTAGTTTGTAAGCTTTTCCCTTTTGTTCTATTTGAATTTAAATACGTTTGTAAACCCTAGTTTATATACATAAGTAGTTAACTTATTTACAAACTTTACATTACTAAACTGTATTTAGTTTATTTACTATGTATTAAACTTAACGAAATATAAGAATCCGTTATAACGTTGTGTGAAAAGAGCCTTCAAGGCATTTAAAAAAGTAATAAACACTTACTTCTTTTTAAACCAGCCAAAGGTGAGCATTAATTTATTAAATAAAATCCCTTTTATTTATCTAAAACTAATTCCCTTGTGTTTTCTCTTTTTCCCCACACGCTACAACTAAACTTTATAATATCTCATTCCTTGAGAAATTATAAAGTCCTTTACATCTATTAATCCTTTCCTAGGATTAATGTATTCAAATTGTAAAATAAGTTATTTGAAAAAATTCTCTTTTACTATTTTTGGCTGAATATTTTTATCGTGTCAAAAATAGTAAAACAAAATTTATTCTGTATTGATTTTGTTTGCAAAAATATTTCATACAATTTGTTTTCAATTTTTCAATATAACGGCAATGAAACAAAATTTACTTGAATTTCCTTCGTTTTCTTTTTATATTTTTTAAAATATTTTTTTTTTGTCTTGTTTTACTACTTTTACTAGAAATTTATTTAAACAAACCCATTATTGATTTACCCTTATTAATCTGACAACGCAAATAATGGATCCTCACTCAGGAAAATATTTCGAAAACTGTTGATCCGCGAAAATAATCTTTAACAAAATATTGGAAATTATTTTTCCTACAAAAGTTCCTATGTTGAGTTGCGTTAAAAATTCAGTTATTTTTCAAAATAGGTATTAAATATGTTAGTTAAAGAATACGCGAAGAGGCATATTTTACAAAAGCTATTTTAAAGGTTTTTTTTTATTCTGAAAATTTTGTTGAATCCACATAGAACTTATATTCAAAACAGGGAAGATATAAGATTCAGCCGAATATATAACTCTTACTTGTTTGTATAAATACTAGAAGAAAACATGTTTTATTTCATCTTTCAAACATTTTAATAACACTGTAATTTTTTAAGTCATTGAATAATTTGAATAACCATATACCGACGCCACTATATGATAAAATACCAAAAAAAAAAAAGAAAAACCGTGTCTCCAGTTTTGCCCAAAGTCATGCACTTTTTTAGTTATAGGCCCCCAAAGATTTGGTGTCTTGGTGTTATTTTCGAAAAAGTGGTCATTTTCTCAGGACTATATCTTGCAAACCGTTTAGAATTTTGATTTATTTTCTGAGGGTATGTTGTGACTCTTATCCAGTGTGACCATTTTAGCATTTTTGCAGCTAGATTTATCATTTAATTTAGTATTTTTATAAAATATTTGTAGCATTTTTAGCTTTTTTGAAATTTAAGTATATAAACAAAAAAAGACAAATTTTTGCACAAAAAAATTTATATTGGAAATAGGGAAAAATATGAATTAAAGGCCTACCTAAACACAAGCAACAAGAAATGTGAGAAATGTAATAATTTAAACTGTGATTGAAAACAAAGCAAAAAGATTCATGAAGATAAATAACTTAAAAATTACGCCAATACAAATGAATATAAAATGTTGCATTCTAAAATATTGTTCTGGAACCCAATGCTTTTTTTAAATACAAAAACGTTTAGTATTTTAATTTTATAATTTTGGAAAAAGCTATGTATGATGGTTAATTATATTATTTTTTTCTTCTATATGAAATAAAGAAGTTTTAATTTTTATTATGCTTTAGGAATTCTTGTTAATTTTTTTTATTTTCACCAATTTTTTAGTCATTTGTTGTCACGTTTTATTTTCCATTAAAAGAAATACATTAATTTCGAAAATATTATTGACAATTAATTCCAGAATTACAAACTTACGGATTTGAACATATCTCTGAATTCATTTCAAACATTTTCATTTATATTTGTTCCAAAAAATGCTTGGAAGTATGAGTTATAAACCTGACATCTATTTACCGAGATTTTAAACGTATATTTCTGTGACATGAAAACCATTTTTAAAGTGTTTTGAGGAAGACAAATACAGTTGTTTATATAAAAAATTAAACTTTTCCTTCCAAAAAACTATATAGGTTTCAATGAATTAAATACAGGAAAAATGCAATCTTTTCGAATTGGGTGTCAAAAATTCCGCAATTTTAAGCTTATCACGGAAAAAATAATTAAAATTGCTGTTAGTGTATTTCTGGTTCGCAAAACGACTTTTATTGTATTATAATGGGCATAGAAATTTCAAAAAAATTCTGAAATAGACTAAACCAAATGCCAAACAATTTTTGGAATATTCTTCTATGTGAGCTAAAATTAAGGCAATTTTGACACCCATTTCAATAAAAACCAAAAACAAAATGCTCAAAATTATGGAAATTTATGTGTATTCTTATTTTTGGTCATTTATCATATAGTGTAGCACGATGAAAGTCAGGACAAATTTGTCACATGATTGAAATCTGTTTATTATTTCACCAGAGATTTTCCTTATTTCTAATGTAGAAATACAGTCATGTTTATTCATTATGCTAACTTTAACATTAGGTTATTACATTTAAAAAATTTAAAATTTATTTTGATTTGATATATGTATGTAAATACGAACATTATGTATGTAAATACGAACATTAACATTTGTTTATCATATTAAGAATTTATTTTGATTGATATATGTAAATACGAAATTAGTCAGTGGTGTGTTTCGGCCTAGAACCAAGCCTAAAAATCTGACCGTTATTTCACCTAGACCTCTAAAATTCTAAAAAAAAATTAAAAGGTTTTGATAAATATACAACCATGATAAAATAAAAATATGAACTAAAAGAATAAAATATGCACTAAAAGAGTAAATTATACTCTTAAAATACCCATATGAAAATTGGTTTTTTATGTTCATTTAATTAAATTTAAAAATGAAACTGCAAAAACTGCTTTGTTAATTTATAATACCACTTTTAATACTATTAGAATTAAAAAAAATCTTACTGCGAAAATGGTCACACTGACCATTAGAGATTATTATAGTGGCACTGCCTTAAAATATACTATACATATCTTTTATTATTAAAATTGTTCTTAAAAAACTATCTATATCGGATTTTCATCATCGCAACTTTCGCGGTTTTCGTTTAAAATCAGAAAATTTACAAAATTATTAATTTTGCAACATTTTTTTCTCAGTGTAATTAGTGGAAATCTGCATGAATTCGTTAAAAATGACCACGGTATACTTGACAAGGTACCAGCACTTGGGAGCAACCGCACGATTGTCAAAATTTCTTTATATGGAGTTTGACAAACGTATAACTCTAACACTATGTAAAAGTCTATGTATAAACAAGTAAGAGTGCTATATTCGGCTGTGCCGAATATATAATAGTGTATTTTAAACATATTAGTTTTATAAATTTTATGCCGACTACATTATTATTACACCAAAAGCTAAATAAAATGAACAACAACAACGCTAAATGAAATAAAAAACAAGTAGGAAAGTATAGTCGGGCATGGGCGACCATATGATACCCTACACCATGAGTATATTTTTACAATTTTTACTTTTATAAAATTTTTATTTTTTGTAAAGAAACTTTTATGTTGAATATTACCATAATTCCAA
>NC_060954.1:21665461-21683692 GCF_022045245.1 Lucilia cuprina
TAATTTGGATAGAAATTGAGAGATCCTTTGTAATTTGGACCGAAATTTAGAGATCCTTTGTAATTTGGACCGAAAATAGAGAAATCCTTTGTAATTTGGATTAATTCTTAGATAGATACTAGCAAAATTGATAGGTGAGCAAAATTCTTTAAGCAGTAAGTTAAAATTTTTTCCAAAGTTTTGTATAGTTTTGATTAATTATCGTCGAGTTCGATAATTTTCTCAAATGTAAAGCGTAAATATTTTTTTTGAATATTGATTAAATTTTCATAAAATATTGTAATTTCCTTATTACTTGCCGTAAAATCCGCAAAATTGTAAATTACAATGATTTATATTATTATATTTTTTTTATTAAGCCGATTATTAATTATTTCTTGATTTATTTCAAATCGAAGAAATTTTCCTTTATCAATTGCCGCAAATTTTTCCGTAAAATTTTAATTTTTATTTAATTTTTCTTTAAAGCAAGCGATTGCTTATAATTTTGATTTAGAATTATTTTTTAACCGATTTTAGTTTTAATCACTGTGCAGGTGTGTATAATTTGAAAGCAAGAGATTGCGTAATAGAAATTTTTAATTTTTTGAAAAAAATATAATTTTGTTTTTTGCCAATAAAATTTTACACTAAAACCACTGTACTGAATTTTCCATTTAACAACAAGCGTCACTGTAACATTTATTCACAGTGGAATAGCAAGACCAACTTTTCCTTAAAAAAAATTGTTTTATTAAATTTATGATTTTATTATTTTTATTGCCACAATATTAATTTATTTATTATTTTAAATTTATCACCAATTGCCAAGCGAAAAATTTAATTAAGCGACAATTTGCATTCCAAAAATTTTTTTCAAAAATTTATTTTTAATTCGCTTTAATTTCTATAAACAAAATTTTCCGTTTATCACAAATTGCCAAGTACCAAAAAAATTATTTATATGAAGAAGTGCAAAAAATTATCAAAAATTTTCTTCTAATATTATAAGATTTTATTTTTATATGATCAGAATTTTTTTTTATTTATTTTGTTTCACCACTGTGCTCATTTATACATGCATAAAGAGAGAAATTATCTCCTTGAAGTAACAAATAAACCACACAAAATTTATACTCAAAAGCAACAATCAATATTCCAATAAATTATTTTTCCAAATATGTATATGGTATTTTTCCACAGCAATTATTTTATTGAGCATAATGAATATTTATAATTATTTTATTTTTCAGTAATATTTTTTCACGTCGAGCCCACTGTGCGTTTTTTTCTTTTGTTCTTTATTTTCTTTTCACACTTTATTGAGAACAATTAAGAGAGTAGGAATATCACCGCTAACTGTAATGTATGTTTGTTATTGTTGCTTAATATTTATTGATGATCGATGGTGGTGTTTTTTTTTGTCACATTTAAACTCTTTGATTTTTTGGTTTTGTTTTTTATTATTACAATGTAATTTTTTCACTCTTTATGCTTTTGTATTACACAATAAGTTTGTCGATTTTGGAAATAAATCTGACGTCACAATTTTTTGGAACTTTTAACACTCTTTTCCAGAATTTATTAAATTTTTAATAGAAATTTGGCAACAAGCTATTTTTTGCACTTTTTTCTTGGCTTTTTTTCACTGGCAATTTTTTAAGAGCAATAAGGGATATTTTCTTTTTAATTTGCAATTTTAAGAGAATAAATATTTTTTTAGTGGTTGTTTATTGGCAAATAATTAAAAACTTTAAGAAATTTTCCTTTCATTTATTTATTGGCAAAAAAAAAATTTAATTTATTAAGGGATTTTTTCATTTTAAATTTATTTGCAAAAATTTTCTTCTTTAAGGGATTTTTTTTCTTTTGAATTTATTGGCAAAATTTTTTAATAATCAATATAATTTTTTCACACACACACTTGAACAGATTTTTCACTTTAGGATTTTTCTTTTTAATAATAATAAAATAAAAATTTTGTGTTTTACTTACATTGGCATTGCAGTTTTTTGTACTTGCGTTTTACCGACGGCAAATTTATTTTATTTTGGGATGAAATTCCAAAGGCTTGGGAAGCTTCCTGTAGGGATTGGGCGACCAGTTCACTATTAGAGAAGGACGAAGGACCATGAATATATTAATCCTCGGAAAGGATTAATAGATGTAAAGGACTTTATAATTTCTCAAGGAATGAGAAATTATAAAGTTTAGTTGTAGCGTGTGGGGAAAAAGAGAAAACACAAGGGAATTAGTTTTAGATAAATAAAAGGGATTTTATTTAATAAATTGATGCTCACCTTTGGCTGGTTTAAAAAGAAGTAAATGTTTATTACTTTTTTAAATGCCTTGAAGGCTCTTTTCACACAACGTTATAACGGATTCTTATGTTTCGTTAAGTTTAATACATAGTAAATAAACTAAATACAGTTTAGTAATGTAAAGTTTGTAAATAAGTTAACTACTTATGTATATAAACTGGGGTTTACAAACGTATTTAAATTCAAATAGAACAAAAGGGAAAAGCTTACAAACTAATAATTCATTTTTATATAAATTCAATTAAAGAAAATAATGAAATAATAATAAAATAATAAAAAATAATAAAATTCTAACTAACAATCAATTCAATATAATTCAGTTCTTAATGCTAATTTGGACACAATTTTTTGTATACAAAAACAGAAAACTTAGAAAAATAGAAAAACAAGTAATACCCCATTTTCACATGACCGAAATCTACTAGATTTCATTTAAAATCTCTTTATAAATCTATACCGTTTATTCTTACTATTTTTGACATTTAGGAAGATTTCATTTTTGCTAAGATTTCTTGAAATTGTGTTTAATTGTAAAATTAGAAAAAGAAATAGAAACGATATTTATTAAAATTTTATTTTTAATAAAAAAAATTATATTTAAATATAACATTACCTTTTATTTTAAAGAAACTTTTCATTCATCATAAAGAAAATGGGGCTTGTCAGTTGGTACCAAAAGGAGTTGTCATTCGGTACCTAACTCTAAGAATGTATTGGTAGAATTTTTGTATAAGTATTGTAGCTCCAACCACTTTCACCACTGATTCCAAATCTACATAGTTGCATAAAAACGTACTTAAAAATTTTAGGAAAAATATAAAAAATTTAAATTTATTCTTTCTTACACTTATCAATACCAAAATTTACTTTTTTTGTTTTATTAAAATTCCTCAAAAATTAATTTTCAAAAAATTAAAAATATATATTTCTGGTTTATAAAAAATAAGAAAATTTCGGGCTCTTTAATAGTGTAAATATGCACAAAAAATGTATTGTGTGTGTAAGAAACGGAGAAAAAAGGTAAATTATCTTCATATTTTCGCGAAAAATTTTGATATATTGTGAGAGAGTCGGACTTTCACCAGTGTGTCGAATTCTCACAAAACTCGTCTGTGTGGATAGGATATGTTATTGTTGTAAAACAATGTCATAGTCCAATTTCTTATTATTCTTTGTTTTTCAATTTATGTATAAAAATTTTGTTGACATATTAATTTTTTTGTTTCTTTTGTTTGTTTGTTTGTTCTTTAAGTTACTTAGTTTCGAAAACTAAGATTTATTTGGCCAGTAATTAAAATTATACAACGCCATCACCAATTCTAGCTAGAAAAAACTAGCTCATATCTTCCAAATTAAAAACTTAGGTTAAGTTAACACGATTGCACATGGCAAATTATGCACCTCAAGAAAAACTGTAACTCGGTACAGTTATCTGACGTCACACATTAGCCAATGCTGTTTGAAACGTAAAACTCTCGAAGGCAGAGCAAAAAGGACGGCCTGATTACCCTTAAGCGATAATGGCAACGACGCACGACGGTCTTCCTCCACCCAGAGCTGAATTACGAATGTTTTGTTTCTTTTATTTTTCTTTTTTTTTCTTGTGCAGCGTCGTATTTTTTAGTATTATTTAGGAGAAAACTGAGTTGAATTATTAAAACAAACTAGATTTTGAGTAGATTTTAACGAAATCTAGTTACGAAGTAGATTTTGCTTTGTATGGGAAATCTAATTAAAATCAAATAGATTTGGCTCGAAATCTCTTAAGTACTAGATTTTGTGTATGTGTAAATGGGGTATAAGAGTCTATATTCGGCTGTACTGAATCTTATATACCATGGTGTGTTAAAAAAAAAGTCAGTACCAAAAAGTCCTCTTTTAAATCGCTTTCTTCGGGCTCAACATGTTTAATTTCATGTTTCTAGATTCAATATTATAGAAAATTCAAAAGTGTACCTTTTGAAAAACGAAAAAGTATCCAAAAGACCCCTTTTATGGGTTCTCACTTATTCAGACTCTACATACCCAATTTCATATTTCTAGGTTCAATATTATAGAAAATTCAAAAAGGAAATTTTAAAAAAACAAAAAAGTACCAAAAAGTTCACTTTCTCCGGTTCTCACCAAATTCCGTCAAAATTCCTACATACTTAATTTCATATTTCTAGTTTAAATATTATAGAAAATTCAAAAAGTACCTTTTGCAGGACGAAAAAGTACCAAAAAATTCCCATTCTCGTTTAATCCGGGCTCTACATCAGCCAAGCGCAGAAAGAGAAACTGTTATTGTAGTGGTAAGAAAATACTAAAAAACACTTAGAAGAAATATTTTCTAGTTACGCTTGCTTTGATCAAATTTTATGAGAAGTAAAATTGTAAATTTTTCAGATAAAACATATTCAAAGAAGAGAAAAATATTTATTTCTATACAACGATTAAAGTTTTCAATGTAAAATGTTTAAAAAAGTATTAAAAATATTATTTTTATCTTATTATGCATTCCCGAAAAGTTTTTGGAGTGTACGAGTTTTTTGCAAGATATTCTCTTGTTTGAAAATATTGTTGTTGTTTTTTTTTAAATTTTTGCAATTTTTACGCTCTTGTAATGAGTTTTATTTATGATCGGGTTGTGTACGTGTGAATTGCCGAAAATCTTCGTAATTAGAACAATATGAACGTGCAACACTGCTCTACATACTTAATTTCATGTTTCTTATTATAAAAAACTCAAAAAGTTCCTTTTGAAGAACGAAAAAGTACCAAAAAGTTCCCTTTTATGCGTTCTCACATACTTTTGAATCTACATACTTAATTTCATAGTTCAAAAAGTACCTTTTAAAAAACGAAAAAGTACCAAAAAGTTTCATTTTATGGCTTCTAACTTAAGCCAGGCTCCACATACATAATTTCATGTTTCTAGCCAATAACAACACACTAGTACTGCTTAATTTCATGTTTCTAGAAGCAATTTTATGGAAATTTTATAAAGTACCTTATGAAGGTCGAAAAACCATCAAAAAGTCGTCTGTAATATGTTCTCACATAATCCGGGTTCTACATAACTAATTTCTTCTTTAGGTTCAATGTTATATTAATATTTTTTCCGTTTGTGTTTATAATATAAAAACAAACCTAAGATATTTAAACAAAAGTTAGGAAATTATCAAAATATTTTGTGTATATAAATTGAAGATTTAAAAATTGATATAAATGATTTTTAAAATTTTTGTAGAATAATTTTAAGTGGGTTGGAGCTGCATATTATTTTCGCTTCGAAATAGGTGTCAAAATTGTTGTTATTTTTAGTTTATACAGACAAATAGTTTAAGGTTTAGTTGGGCCCATTTCAGAAATATTTACATTATTTTGGAGTTAGTTAGTTAGTTTGAAAGGAGGATGTATACACATCAAATCCGAAGAAATACACCTATGCCTCTATCGGGCCTGTTGTGTGCATCTTAACCAGTGCCACGGGTGGGAATCGAACCCACCACCTCCGGTCTACCAGACTAGATCACTAACCACTAACCTACCGGAGTTTATAAGCCCCTTTATAATACACTAAAAGTCGTTTTAGGGACCAGAAATACAAAAATTTTAATAAGATCGAAATTGCGGAATTTTTTTACATACTGTACTGAGATTGTTTTTTATATTTCTCATATTTAGTACATGAATAGCATGTATGTATATGTATTGCAGGGTCAAAGTATCCCTTCTATGACTTATTTAATGTACCTAAGTAATAAATAACAACTGTAGATCTGTATAAGATTGTTTTCTTATGATATATTACTGTACATATATATACTAAAATGTGCTAATATCACATTCAGCAATTCATAATATTTCGCAAAATGTCCTCTTCTAACCGATTTTCGGTTAACCGACAAACCGATTTCTCCAAAAGTCGGCTTTTTATAAACACTTACTTGTTTTATCTTAAAGTTTACTTAAGATGGTATTAGACGACATATATTTGACATATGTATGTACCCAGCAGTTCGACGGGACAGTCCCGAACTGACCATTTAACCTACCACTTGTGGTGGACCCTAGCCACCTGACTACCCAGCTGACCAACCATTTTAACATGGGCTTGTCCTACGAGGAAGTCAATCGTCACTCTACACCCTACAAAAAGACGATTGCCTCTGCTCTTGCTTACAAAGGGGACACTAAAGTGACGACTGTCTTTATTCTCGTTTACAAAGAGTTTATTTGTGACGAAAGACCAAAAACATACGAATTGGAGTCAGCCAGGTGGTAAGATATTAATGGAACTAAAATTTAAAAATTTCAAGTGTCTACTCTCTAGAATACTATTGGCAATAATGTGACCCTAAAGATATAAATTTGAGTCAACCAGATGGTGGCATATTAGTACACAGTAATAATTATTTCTCCAAAAGATGGGTAAAATAACTACTTTCGGAAGTACAACAAAAAAAAACTACTTTTAAGAATACAATCTCTATGTTACTTGAGGACAGTAAAGGGACGACTGTCTCCGCTCCCGCTTACAAAGAGGACACTGAAGTGACGACTGTCTTCATTCTCGATTACATTCGGGTACATTCGTGACGAATGACCCAAAATTTTGACTCTTTGTCGAACTGCTGGGTACTGTCAAAATTTTTTGTAATAGTTTGTACATATATCTACAATATATCGTATATGTACGATATATAGTCTGATAGAAATGAAACATTGCATTGTGTAAATTACATGTGACAATACATATGTAATTTTTATACCCACCATCATAAATTCGTTGGCATAATTTTGGCATAAGTACTTTAACATACTTTAACTCTCATTACTTTTTTAAATTACGAGTACCGGGGTGAAATTCGACACTAATATAATTTGTATGAATTAAAAACGATCTTTTACGGGGATAATGGTATGTCACACGGAAAAATATAGGTGTAAAGCAAAAATTATGAACTGTAAAATGTAAATGAAAATGTTGACATACATTCGGAATTACATATGGATAAAAAAGTGACAGTACATATGTATGTAAAATACATGTCACCTAATATCACCTTTAACAAGAAAGCGGCTGGCATTTTTTATTGCGAATGTCATCACATGGGCATTTATTTTTATATTAAGGTACAGCAAGTAACAACTTATTATTAAAGGGTTAAAAACAATATACGCTGTAGTTGTAGTCCGGATTTCCTAGAGTAAAATAATATTTATATATTAAGCATTTCTTGTCTTATCTTTGATATAAAGTAAAACCCAATACCATTATTAAAAACTAATACGACGATAGATAACTTGCCAAGTGAATTCCCCACGCGGATTTAATTTATTAACAAATATTTATTTATTGGTAATCATAAATCAGTTGTGCATTATCTTTTCACTGCTATTAACTTTTAAATAAACAAGGTATACATTTAGCGTTTTAATACAATATACCTTTTTAATTTAAATTATTTTATAAACGTAATGTTTTTCATAATCAATATTTTAATTGAATTTATAATTATTAATTTATTATTTTCAGTATTTAATTAAAAGGTTTTCTATATTATTAGCGGCAAAGGAATTCTATGCAAATGTATGTTTGTAGTCAGTAACTCAAAATAACTTTTCTTTTTGAATCAAAGAATTTGCTACAAAATGGAATCGATTTGTTGTTGCATATATTGGATATTTTTCTTTAAATTGCATAAATTTTGCATATTTCCAATATTTTATAGCATGCACATTTTTTGTTTTCTCTATTTTTCATATTTTTACATCAAATTTGCTATTTACATATTTCGATTTTTATACCCTTCACCTTCGTGAGAAGGGTATATATAAGTTTGTCATTTCGTTTGTAATTTCTATAATATAATTTTCCGACCCTATAAAGTATATATATTCTGGATCCTTATAGGTAGCGGAGATGATTAAGCCATGTCCGTCTGTCTGTCTGTCCGTCCGTCTGTCTGTCTGTATGTTTGTTGAAATCAGTTTTTAGAAGACCCCAGATATCTGCGAGATCCGAATCTTCCATAATTCTATCAGACATACGACCGGCAAGAACCCTATTTAAAATCAGCAAAATCGGTCCATAAATAACGGAGATATGAGCAAAAACCGAGACAACCTCTGAAAATTTCATATAAAATTTAGATTTTTTATTCATGCTCAGACAGAAACTGCAAAAAACAAAAACAAAATACATAACAATACGGTAAATATTGTTATTGTAATTTGTTTATAAAAGCAAAGCAGAGCAAGAGTAGCAGAGCGAGAGCAGCACTAATGTTTTGTTATTGGCTAGAAATATGAAATTAAGTATGTAGAGCCTGGATTAAGTGAGAACCTATAAAAGGGGACTTTCTGGTACTTTTTCGTTCTTCAAAAGGTATTTTTTGAAATTTCTATAATATTGAACCTAGAAACATGAAATTAAGTATGCATGGCCCGGATTAAGTGAGGACCCAAAAAAGGGGAGTTTTTGGTACTTTTTCGTTTTTCAAAAGGTACTTTTTGCAATTTCTACAATATTGAACCTAGAAACATGTAATTAAGTATGTATGGCCCGGATTAAGTGAGGACCCATAAAAGGGGACTTTTTCGTTGTTCAAAAGGTACTTTTTGCAATTTCTACAATATTGAACCTAGAAACATGTAATTAAGTATGTATGGCCCGGATTAAGTGAGGACCCATAAAAGGGGACTTTTTGGTACTTTTTCGTTCTTCAAAAGGTACTTTTTGCAATTTCTACAATATTGAACCTAAAAACATGTAATTAAGTATGTATGGCCCGGATTAAGTGAGGACCCATACAAGGGGACTTTTTGGTACTTTTCCGTTTTTCAAAAGGTACTTTTTGCCATTTCTACGATATTAAACCTAGAAACATGTAATTATGTATGTATGGCCCGGATTAAGTAAGGACCTATAAAAGGGGACTTATTGGTACTTTTTCGTTTTTCAAAAGGTACTTTTTGCAATTTCTACGATATTAAACCTAGAAACATGTAATTAAGTATGTATGGCCAGGATTAAGTGAGGACCCATGAAAGGGTACTTTTTGGTACTTTTTCATTCTTCAAAAGGTACTTTTTGAAATTTCTATAATATTGAACCTAGAAACATGTTATTAAGTTCGTATATCCCGGATTAAGTGAGAACCAGTAAAAGGGGACTTCTTGGTACTTTTTCGTTCTTCAAAATGTACTTTTTACAATTTCTACAATATTGAACCTAGGAACATGTAATTAAGTTTGTATGGCCCGGATTAACTGAGGACCCATAGATGGGGACTTTTTGGTACTTTTTCGTTCTTCAAAATGTACAAAAGGCTTTAAACACATCATGGTGAAGGGTATATAAGATTCGGCACAGCCGAATATAAAACTCTTACTTGTTTTAAATAAAAAGGTTCTATGAAATACAATTTCACAAAGTTTTATTTAATTTTCAAAACCACAATAGTGCGGAAGGTATTTTTAGTTTGTGCTATTAATTGTAACGTCAAAATATTTGTCCTTAAAGTATCGGTTCAGGATCAATTTCTGAGTGTGTCCATCTGTGTAACTTGATTAAATTTAGTTCTTATATCTCTCTCACGTCCATAATTCATTAAAAACATTACTAAACGATAAAATTTGGAAGAAATATAATTTATACAAAAATACATTCATTCGCCAAAATGTATTAGAATTGCTATCCAGCTTTCCACTTTCAAAAATTTAATATATACTGCTTTTTCTTCTTTTATTTGACATTCTTGAGGTCGCGTCTCCCTTAAAGTGGTATTGTAGTTCAAAAAACAGTCCTAAAAAAAACTGTATATTTGTTGTCAAAAACTTAAGATCTGAATATCTATTGGTGCATATTTTTTGGGCATGAAAATAGTATATTTATATACATAAATAATTCAAAATATTAACGAAGTTTTTCTCCGTTTAACGGACATTTTTAAATATAAAAATGTAAACAATAACAAACTTTGACATATTGATCTCTTTTACTATGTTTCTATTAATAATCTAATATAAAATATAATAAATGATTCTAATAAGCTTTTATTGAACGACAAAATTATATAATATTTGACCTCTCATATAAATTTATACATAGCTAAGTTCTTGTCTTTTGAAAAGATAGATAGCAACTTGTGATGATAAATATGTATAATATTCAAAAATATGTTGAAAATAGAATTTTCAGTAAATTATTAGATTGTTAGGAATACTGTAAACACATTTTCAGTAATTAGTAAAATACTGCATTTTTTTGCAGTAACTAGTAAATTTATTGCAATTTTTTAAGTATTCAGTAAAATTTACTGAATATTGAAATTTTTCCAGTAACCAGTAAAAACATACTGAATACTGAAAAAATTTTCAGTAACCAGTCAAATATTACTGAATACTAAAAATTTTTTCAGTAAACAGCAAAAACTTATTTATAGGAATTATATAAAGAATAAAGCATTTGATTTATTTTCCAACTTTATTCCGGAATATTTTTTATTTATTTTTGGAAAAAAGAGACTTAAATGGGTGCAGGGGAAAATATTGGCCTAACTTTATAAATGTTTGTAGAGGAATTTACGTCTACTTCAGAGTTATTTATGTAGAATTTAAAAGTGTTATTAGTGTTTATAGATGAATTTTGACCTTCAAGTCATTTTCTGAAGGGAGTTTATATCGCGATGAAATTCAGCACAAATAAATATCATATAAATATATTCACAAAACTTTATCGGGCTTGGTCCATATTTTTCGTAACTGGTGTAGGATATCATATGGTCGGTCACGCCCGACTATACTTTCGTACTTCTTTTTTTGTTGTTTCTGTTCGTATTTTTGGATGTAGGTTGATTTCACTGCATTGTGTATTTTGTTTTTTTTTTTGTGTATTCCGTTTTGTATGTTCGGATGTCTGTTGGTATCATTGCCTTATGTATTTTGTTTTTTGTGTGTTTTATTTCGTTTAGCGGTGTTGTTGTTTCTTTTGTTTTGCTACTAATATAATAATAATATAGTCGGTAAAATAAAATAAATATGAATTTTATAAAATAAATATTTGTTCAGTACTCTATTGTAAAAAGTATATACACTGAAAAAAATCCATGCCTAATATATACGAAAAATGTCGTACATTGTACGAATCGTTCGTTGTTTCGCACCACGAAATTCTTTCGTAATATATACGAAATTGTACGGAATATTTTAGTATAATGCAAAATATTCTTGAAAAAATTAATTTACATAAATTGAAAAAATGGAATTTTGAATAAATATTGTGAAATTTCCGAAATATTAATTTATTCAAACATTTTTGTTTATTATAAAATAAATTTTCTAATTTTAGTTCAAAATTTTTCTCCACACGAATTTTAAAATTTTTTTTATGAAAATAGTTCGAGAATAATATTATACTTTTTCTTAAAATTTATAAAAATGTTGTAGTTTTATTTAATCATTATCATTATGATTAATTTCGCTAAAATTTAAGAAAAAAAAATATTACGAAAGGTTTTCGTACTTTCGTAAAAATAGAAAAGGGTTTTATTAAATAATATTTCGTATTATACACGAAATTTTTATAAATATTACGAAAATAGAAGTTACGAAATTTTTTTTCGTAAAGTTGAGCATGGATTATTTTTTGTGTAGTATTTGGCTCAGACGAATATAGCCTTCTTACTTGTTTTACAATAAATTTGACAATTACTTACATTTTCACTACTTAGAAGTACTCCAGTAATGACTTTAATCTAATATAAAACTTCAAGGTTGATACTTACTATTGGATATACCAGACAAATTTTTAGTCCATTGGTCATGAACTGTCGGAATTAGAGAAGGTCAAGTATAGACATTTTGGTGCTACAAGGTTTTTTTTAATGAGATTCATCTATTGCTCCTTTTATTAATTATTATTCAAAGGACTATTTCTGCACTAATTAAAAAAATATTTTTTTAATAATTATATAAAATTATTAATACATTATGTAGTCAAAGGAATGAAGACGGTATATAAATCGTTATGGAAAAGTAAGTGGTTATGGAAGTACAACCCATTACCGAGTATTTGCTGGGTATTACGTTTAAACGATCCCTTCCGTTCTCTTTTACATAAAATTTTAACAGATCATATTATTTAAGTGCAGATGTGAAGTCCCTTTAACGCTAGGCGAGATGTCGGTGGTCAAACAAAAATCAGTTTATTACAAATATCTCAGTTATTTTGATTCCTACGATTTCAGATGCAGTAAACTATCATTAGTTATATTTGAATTATAGTGCATTAATTTCCCATTTCACTGATAGTTCCAAATCATTTTTTACACTGATAATGTTTTTTTTATATTTTTTGCTTCATTAAGCTAAGTCGGTATTTATTAGACCGACTCATAGCTTTAAAAAATCTTTGTCTTGTTCTATGATGGTTTGCAAAATATTTTGAGTCTCTCGATGACTTTTCAGATTTTTAAATTGTTTCTATGCAAAATTTTACATCAATTTTATAAATTTTAATGAAAAACCTAAAAATTATACTTTTTGGAATTTTTTTTTTCAAATGATACCACATTTTGAATATATATGTACTAGACATCTGCATGTGTGTAAAAATTATTTTAAGAATACTGTCTGTAGTGCGGCCGAAGTTCAAAAAGCAGTTGATCATCTACACAAAAAAATACATGTGTAAAAGTAAAAAACAAATCGGAATAATGTATGATCTGTTTCGAAATGTTTCGAGACAACTTATGAGTGATTTCATAGAATTTGTGTTAATTTAAACAAAACGCATTGTTACAAGAATAAAATACAATTAATATAATTTAGAGTTTACTTTTAATCGATAAAATGCAAATAATCAATGACTTTAAAATATTTTTTTAATTTTTTTCATAATTTGTAATAAATTTCATAATTTGTAACAAATTGCTATTTCTAAAACAAAGCGGCACCAGCATGCTTTGTTGAATGCTTTGAAGCTACTAAATAAAAAGGATCGTTTACGATTGTGTTGTGTAGCGCCGTATTATGGTTACAAAGCAGGGATGACATAATTGGTACGATGGTACTTTTTTGATACTATTTGATGTGCAAAAGTACCGTGATACTCCCGAGTCTTATTTGATGCTTTCAGGGCTACAATCTCAATATCCGATTATCGTTTAACTGGTAGTAAATCTGTCTGTTAAAATAATTTTTATACCCACAATCAAAACAGATAGGGTTTGTAACACATCGAAATATTGGTCATAGACCCATAAAAGAATATATATTCTGGGTCCTTATTAAATTCTAAGACGACATAGCCATGTCCGTCCGTCTGTCTGTTGAAATCACGATAGGGACCACACGGGAAGAGCTACATAGTTGAGATTTTGCATAAGTATTATCTATTGCTAACGTTTGCTTGGTATTAAAAATTTGCAATATCGGTTTACTTTTTCGAATAGCCCCAAACAAGTGGTCCTTCAGACAACAACTTTAACGAGCATAACTGCTTTAGCAGCACGAGTATAGCGATAAAATTCGACATAAAGAAGTTTTATATAAGCCAAAATCTTTCTACCAAATTTTTTTTGATCGGTTCATAATTGACCTACCCGCCATATAAGGTCCCCTTCAGCAAATGACTTTAACGCTCATTACTGGCCCAAAAATGCGATTAAAATTGGTATAAGTAAGTTTCTTACGAATTGAAACTTATCTACCATTTTTTTAGGATCGGTCCATATTTGACCACTACAACACTCTTTACTGGCTTAAAAATAAAAATATAGGAATGAAATTCGATGCACATAAGTTTCATGCGAGTCAAAATCTCTCTACTAAATTTTATATGGATCGATCCATATTTGAGCTTACTCCCCATATAAGGTTTCCTTCAAAAAATGACTTAAATGCTCATTACAGGCTTGAAAATACGAATATTGCAATAAAATTCGACAGACATAAGTTCCATGCTAGACAAAAGGTCTTTGTCAAATTTTATGTGGATAGGTCCATAATTGACCTACCCCCCATGTAAGGTCCCCTTTAGCAAATGACTTTAACACTCCTTACCGGCCGAAAAATTTGAGTATAGTGATGAAATTCGGTATAAGTAAATGATGAAACAGAACTGGGGCATAGCGCTTTTTTCCATACAAATTGGCATTTTTTGAAGTCGTAGAATGCGCTTGTAAAAATAGATTTTATTTTATTTTGAGAGCGTTTATTTTTATGCTCACATTTTTAGGTACTAATTCTCTCAACAGCTTTACCATACTTTAAAAATATGTTCATACATTTTATAAACAAAACCATGTAAATAGGCAACGAAAAATAAAAACAAAAGAAAATAAATAGAAATATGAAAGAATTTGTAGTTACTGCCGTAGCTTTAATTATGGGCCTATGTCGTTTTTTTACAACGTTTTTGCTTGAAGTTACAGTCATGTTCTGTTTCATCATTAAGTTTCATACGAATCAATTTTTGTCTACCAATTTTTTTAGGATCGGCCATCAAATAAACGTTGTAGGAAACAGGTACTAAAGTTATACAGTATTGGAATTCTCTTCATATTATCAGACAAAATGTTAATATAGTCAAAACCCTGAGAATAAGTTAGACCCTTCTGTAAGATTAATCAGCGCTGAGTTCGAATATTACTTCATATTTTCTCCATCGCATCTGGAATCTAAGATATTATATCCTGAGTTTTGAGAAAACGCAATTTTGTCCCTTTTCGAGACTTTATGAGTTTTTTAAATATACCATTTTACAAAGTACAATTTCGTGGTAATATTTGTATATTTGCATTTCTTGTGCAAGAAATTGTGTAGCATCAAATTATATCCAAGATGTTAACATTGAAGGACGAACAAAGATTCACAATATCCACATATAACGCCCATTCTAATTTAAAAAGTATAAATATAAATATATTTCAGAAATTACAAACTTTTAGCAAAAAAAATATTTTAGTACTTTGAAATCCAAAAAAGTACCCTCTGAAATATTTTTAGATACTGAGACAAAATCTCTTTTTCCATCCCTGTTACAAAGTATAAAGGCTGTTTGTACGTAAAAGTTCGAATTTATCACACTGATAACTCGTTGATTTAGAGATGTCTTTGCTGTCATCAAGATGATTTTGCCAAATTATATCAAACACTACACAACTCTCAACGAGCGAGACGAGTAATATTCCGTTTCTAAATTAAGCAAGTTGTTTAATATTTCACAACAGTGTACGTGTATTTTGATACTATGCAGTACTGTGAATTTAAGAACAAGTATGCTTATGTTTAATATGTACATATTGGTCAATTAGTGTCAACTTTTTAAATCGGTATCAGATTTTGATGAAAAAATCGCTATTCGAACTCCTTTGCACGCTTTTTAGCTAGGAACAATAGGTGAAAAGTTACACTTACAAGAGGAAAAATCAAGGTTTAAGAATCAAATTTTCATATAAAATGACTCTGTATGTATGTATGTATGTTTATGTAAACCCTTATGTTACACATAACATTTACGTTTATAATTGCATTTTTATTGTCAGAATTAAATCTATAGGACGACCTACTACCGATATAACTGGATCTTATACGTATCTTCTTTTTAAGTAACCTAATATATATATAGATGTCACTTTACTGATAAAAATCCAAACTTACTACCATCAGAAAGATGTATACGAATGTGTATAAAATACTAATTATCATTCTACCTGATAAGATTTTATCTCAACATTAAAAACTTTGACAATTACTAACAATAACCAGTAAAAGATTTTATAGAAGCATAAACGACTTGGTCATTAGCTTTATGACTTTGGACTTATACGAACACTCATTCAATGGTAGTAAATGTGTTGGAATCTACCAACATCTATCCGAACATATGTACATACATACATTGGTATCTATGAAGTAGCACTTTACGTTTGAATTTGTAAGTATGGATGTAGAAAAGAAGTATCATCAACAAATCTACCATCATTGGCACTCGAATGATAAACATTTTGTAAGGATGTGATAGGAGAAGATACATCATATGTACATTCTACATGTTGCACAGTTTATTACTTTGGCGCCAAAATATTTAACGTTTACATCATCTGTCTCATGTGTGCGCCTGTCTGTATATTCGCAAACAAAAAACACACACAAATAAAAAGTCATCTATTTATATTTACACTATGTATGTCATTGCCAGCATTGCCAGATATTTCATAAATAAGTTGTAAAAGGCTGACAAACTCTACACTCCAAATTATTTTTTTAGTTAAACCAATTTTGCTCACTTTTAGAGCATACACCGGCGTATAGAGGGACAGATGAAAAAATCACAACTACACACCCTATTGTTTTTTTTCAATAAAATCCTACCATTGAATGGTTATTTGTTAGTTTATATGGTTCTAAATAATGTTTAATATTTACATAATTATCATTATTTATTTGTTGTAAAAATAATTATTTTTCAGAGAATCATTCTCAAATTTTTAATCGTCATAAACATATAAATATTTTCAGTAACTAAGTTCAATAAAAATAACAATTGTTTGGTTATGGCAACGAAATATTGTTACAAAAAACAATAGTTGTCCTAACCATGCCGAACCATATTTTTTCTCTGCGTGTTATACAGTTATAGATTAGTCCTCATTAAATTCGGAATGAAGAATAATGTTCCTAAGTATAAACTTTCTTATGTCGATTTTCATCGCTGTACTAGTAATTTTCTGAATTTTGTGGATCGGTCAGTTATGGACCGATCCACATACAATTTGATAGAGAAGTTTTGGCTCGCGAGGAACTTACATACTTGAATCAGGTTTTATCGATATACTTGTATTTTTTAACCAGTAATTAGCGTTAATGTAATTTTCTTAAGGGGACCTTGTATGGGCGGGAGTGTAATTTATGGACGGATCCTCCTTAAATTTGGTAGATAGATTTGTATCTATATTTGTATTTTTGAGCCAGTAATGATTGTTAAAGACATTTTTAGAAGGAGATCTTATATGGGGGGTAGGGTCATTTATTGGTCCACAAAAAATTTGACTTTTGGCTTGGAACTTATGTGTGTCGAATTTTATTGCTATATTCGTATTTTTAAAGCTAGTAATGATCATTAAAGTAAATTTTTAAAGGGGACCTTATATGGGGGAAGGGTCAATTACGGACCGGTAGCCGAAAAAATTAGTAGAAAGATTTTGGCTCATATGAAACTTTTGTCTGTCGAATTTCATCGCTATACTCGTGCTTTTAAAGCTTTAATGTTCGTTAAAGCTGCTTGGAGGTCCACTTGTATGGGGCTATACGATATTGCCCATTTTCAATACCAAACAAACCTTAGTAGAGAATATTTATGCGAAATTTTAGCAGTCTAACTCCTCTTGCGTGGTCCCTATCGTGATTTCAACAGACAGACGGACGGACATGGCCAGATCGTCTTAGAATTTAATAAAGACCCAGAATATTTATACTTTTATAGGTCTATGACCAATATTTCGATGTGTTACAAACGAAATGACAAAATCAATATACACCCCACTTTTTTGATGGTGGGTATACAAATTATAAATCACTTTTAATCGTTAAGGAAACTTTGGTATAATACTTGGGTAAAAATATTTCTAAACATTGTTGATCCCTTAAAAAACATACCTGCTTAAATTTTTCTGTAGTGTTTCACAGTTGGTTAGATTTGATTTTCATTGCCAAACTTACTAACAAATTAAGGACCGAATTTCAGTAACTTCTATTTCTTCGTTTTAACGTGAAAGTTTTACATAGACAACCTGACCAGTGTTGCCAAAACCTAATTGGGAGAAAGTGCTAAATATTTAAAAAAAAAATCTGAGAAGAGGTAAAAATAAAGAAAAAATGCTAAGAAAATATTGTTTTTTTTTTTTTCTTATTAATTTATATATAGATTTTTTCGATT
>NC_060954.1:21683792-21736292 GCF_022045245.1 Lucilia cuprina
TATGTTTATGACGATTAAAAATTTGAGAATGATTCTCTGAAAAATAATTATTTTTACAACAAATAAATAATGATAATTATGTAAATATTAAACATTATTTAGAACCATTTAAACTAACAAATAACCATTAAATGGTAGGATTTTACACGTTTATCCATATAATGTTTAAGATATAAGTAAAATATGTTTACTATTAAAAATATTTTGGTGTTGACTTTTTTATATTGTTGTATGGTTTATCCGTACTAGATCGGATTAAATAAATTGTTAAACAAACGCAATGTTAAAATAATTGTGAAAAATAAATAATATCTAAAAATATAATAGGAAACAATACAAATTTCAATAGAAATATAAAATACATGAAATAGGGTGCATTAAAATTAATAATTTAAAAAAATATATTGTGTTTATATTGACATGAAAGTGTGGATATACATTTTTTATGGGAATACCAGTGCTTGGAAGTTTTGTGTTTGTTTAAAAGAAAATTAACAAATAATTAAATTTGTTAATTTTATTATGGTTATATATTATGTTTAATATATAACCATAATATGGTTACTTGAAGGCATGTGATTACTTGAAACCATAATATGGTTGCTTGAATTAATAATATGATTACTTGAAGCTATTATATTGTTACATGAAACCATAATGTGGTTGCTTGAAACTACAATATGATGCTACAACATCACATTATAATTAATAAAACTATATTATGATGAAATATTTGGACTATATTTAATCATAATATTTTATGTTATTATACTAATAAACCTTGTTATCAAACTACACGTCGCAATTTTGAAAATAATATAATTATTTTGTATGGGTTATTTCACCCAGTACCCATACAACTGAACCCCCGAATAGGGCTTGTAAACCTTGTAATCAAACTACAGGTGTAAATTTTCGAGATAATTCAATAAAATTTGGCACATGACCTTCTATAGCATTGTAGACAAAGCCTATTGAAGCCCCCCATGCAACTGAACCCGGCGAATAGGGCTTTTAGTTCATTATTATGTTTAATATACTCGTGTTTCGACAAAAAGGTACAAAACCAAGTTTTTACTAGACCTGATGACCCTCACGAATTCTATAATTATACGGCCTCACTCACCGACTATAATTTCCTACTTGGTTTTTTCCGGTTTGTTTTTCCATTCATATTACGTAAATCAAAATTGCGTATAGTTTGTCATCGAAAGTTTATATTTATTATAGAATACAAAGAAATTTTCAATAAATGTGAACAGAACCACTTCCGGTTATCATATAATGAATTTCAGAATATGGCGGTAACAATAAAAATTTGGGAGAATCGTTTTGTAGAAGTTAACATAAAAGAACATAGAGACATATAGTTTTTTATTTTTATTTATAAATAAAACTTGCAATAAAAAATATCATTCTGGCAACTCCAACTTTTATTTATTGCGGTAGGTTAGTGTGTTTCATTGACTCCCCCAAACCACCATCACACCTTATAGTGACGAAACTGCCAAGTGACGTTCGTTTTGTTGTTGAAAATAAACATAACTACCTGTTGTTATCGTTGTCTGGTAGAGTGGGGTGGTGGGATTAACGAAACAAGTTGTCTGGCGTGTTCCTATAGATGGGCAACATATTGCTGCAACATGTTTCAGGCACAAACACATTTTTAGTGTCAACAAGAACAGTTTATTTTGTTTCAGTATTATTGCTTCGTTCGCGCCGAATGGTTAACTTGCGGAGGTTAGATGTGAATCTTACGTATATATAAGATCGAAAAGTTTAAAATTATAACAACTCGTATTCACAAAAAAAATAATTCAAAAATAAAACCGTTTAAAAAGTTTTAACGGCGCAATAAGTTATTGAAAAAGAAAACAAATTGTTAATAAACAAGATTTTTAAATTGTGTTCAAATTTTAAAGTTAATTGAAAATTTTATTATATACGTATCTCAGTGCATAAATTAATAATAAACAAGTGTAAGTTACTTTCAAACCTGTTTATATTTTTCTTGAATTATAAAATCTGCTGGCTATTCATGCATGTGCATTCCTGAGAAATGCAATTTAAACTAAAAATAAATAAAAAACAAAAAACTGAAGAAAACCCAACTACTAACTGCACCATTTTGCATTAAAATAAAATAAACAATTCGCTTTATAACCCATGTTAATGCTCAACATTGAGAAAATTAAAAATACATACTACATACGATGTAGTATGTTCTCACATGTTCATATATTATTTATTGGATTCAAACAAACTGCTCGAAATTTGTATGATCTGTCGAGAAGGGGGTTTAAGACGAGGGGATTGTACAATTGCTGTTGTAATTGTTATTACGGGTATTTACCTTTTGTCTCCATTCATTGATTCTTCTCCTATTAAAGTGTGATAATGAAGAGTAAATAAAAACCAGACTCGAAAGCATAAGTAGTTGCCAGATTTCTCGTTTTATTATCAATTTATAAATTTTTATTAGGGAAATAGGCGAACTATTTTCTTTTTAATTAAACGATTTTTTGTTAAATCCTTCACAAATCCATGGTTTCATAGCGATATCGGTATTCATTAATGATTTATGTAAGTTAGCGTGACTTTTAGAAGGAGAATTGGCATGTTTAATTACATACTGTTAGGCCCAAGAAGGAGAATTAAATATTTAAATAAAACGTGTGAGAATACTTCAGTTTTTTATATATGTATGTATGAATTTGACACACGACTTACAGTTTTTTAATTTACTCACTCGATTATAATGGGATCTTCATATATTGTCATTATTATAATTTAGACTTATTTTAGATGAATAAATGCAATATAAGTGGAAAGTTGGTTAAATTTATGATATTTTTTATTAAAGGACAAACTTTTGAGTTGACGTGATTTTCTATACCTTCCTACGAAGGTGATTTTGACGCGAGTGAATTATTTATCTTTAAAAGCTTAGTAAGCCATCATTTGGACCACCCTATAAATTATATTGTATAATGCCAACTAGTATCAACTAGTAAAATATAATTCTATGGACAGATTTCCACATGAACTAAAAGACAATCGTGTCTATTCTGAAAACCGAATCCGAAAAAATTTCTCGTTTAAAAACGAATTCTTATAATTTTCCTCGTTTTTGAACCGTGTAAACAAATCTAGTCTAAAGTTAAATTCGATTTATTTAACGATTTATTTTATTATAATAAATTAAGTAATTATTCTTTGGGTTTTATAATGCAAAAAACTTTTTCGTTGAAAATGTGTTTATTTTTCTGAATTTTATGTTCAAATAAAAATTCAATTTACAGAACACCAAATTTGGTTTTAAAACCGAATTGATTTACAGAACAGACATGAATATGATATTATTATAAATGTTTCATATATTAAAGTAAATGTATCATATAATACGTACATAATTGTAATGTGGTGTGTTAATGTAAATCATAAATTAAAAATAATCATTTGATTTGGCAAACCATATAATCCAATCATAATATGTTTCTTTTTCAGAAAAGTTTTCAACCTTAAATTATACAAATTAAACTGTACATTAACAAATTGTATTATTATTTATTTTATTGGATAAACTCATAGCACTTTAATTTCGTAAATTTAGACTTCAGTTAAGTAGAGGTGTTTTAATAATTAATACTACACAAAATATATGTAACAAATTTGTATGTAGGTTAATTTTTTTACGGGGAGTATGCCAGCAATTTTCTAATGTACTTGACTGACAGACTAGTTATCAAATAAATTGCTATTACTTTTTTATGTATGTTTACAGAATAGTTCACAAAACTTATTAACAAATGTTTCAATTGAAATAAAATATGGCAATACTATATGTTATGTTTTGGGGGCCTGCTTGATCGCTCTCGATAATTTTGTTTACATTGAGTTATTTTTATTTTTAAATATATATTTACTTAAATTCAAAGACATTTTTTGTATGAAGGTACGTAGAAATAAAATAAAAATCGTTCCTACGCACACACTTATAATGTGCCGTGTATATAATGTACAAAATTATATAAATAAATACAAATTAATTTATTTAAATATAAATATTGTTTATATTTGTCAAAAGAGATGTCTCTTCTAGCAGTAATCGTTTACAGCCCACATTTCAGATAACATACGAGTGCTTAAAAGATAAATAAGAAAATTAAAATCGTCAACATTTTATTTTACTCTCCGTAATTTTTCACTTAAAATCTTACGCCTGTATTCATAAAAATTTATTATAAGTTTATTAAACCTCTAAGTGAAATTCACTAAATACGTAGTCATAAGATACTTTTTCATATTTTTATTTTAAATACTTCAGGTCTAAAAATAATGGAAAGTGACCAACGAACAGAGGTATAAAAGAAACAAATAAGAAATTATAGTCGGGAGAGGTCGACCATACACCTGTTACAAAAAGTAAAATATGATTTAGTTCTCATAATAAAACTTTTAAGTTGAATTGTACCTTGTCTTAGATATACATACTTAAACCATTTATTGTTGAGTAGAATTGTGGACATTTAAGTCAAATTTTGAAGGGGGCTTTTTATAGAGGATAGGGTCAAATGTATAATTATAAAATTCATGAGGGTCACCAAAGCTTGTATGAAACTTGGTTTGTTAATATACGAGTATATTAAGCAAAATTATGAACTTAAAATTATGAACCATTTCCAAAAGGCTTCGTCCCTGTGACAATAAAAAAAATTGCGACATCTAGTTTGATCAGAAAAGTTCTAAACGGTTAGTCCTATTGAAACATTTATTGTAGAGAGAGGAGGTGTTGTCAAGTTTAAGTTTTGAACTTGGATCTTATGGGTAAACCGGGGGAGCAGCCAGATGTCCCCAAAGCAAGACACTATCCAAAAACGGTACGTGGTTATCGAAACCCTTTGCAAAATAATTAAGAATATATTGGGTCATCTAAAATTGATAAAGTATTTGCGATTTGAGAATTTTTATAAAATAATATACATTTTATGCATGAACCTGTGTCCCCTCGATATACAACATTTTTTACTTAAAATATTTCAAGTAAAGTTAGCTTTATATATTTTCTTGGAATTTTTTTATAGACAACTTAAAATTTTTAAACATACTTTTTCCCAAAAACTTTGCGGAAAATTAACATTTTTAAGTCTTTTATATTTAAATGCATAAACTTTTGACTCACCTTGATGTAATAAGTACAAACACAACAATTATAGCCTACACCACCTTAGTGGGGAGGGTATACTGGTTTATGCTGATGTTTGTAACATACAAAAATATTCGTCCTATACCCATCTTAAAGTATACCAATCGGCTTAGAATCATTTTCTGAGTCGATTAAGCTGACCATGTAAACCTTGCGCTACAAGCCTCAATTTTCAAGATAATTGGATGACTCTAGCCCCCATACAAACTCCCATTTAGAAAATTGCTTGAAGGTCAAAACGATTTCACCTTATTTAGCGCATCTTGGCTAAAAGTATATACCTTCAGATGGCATACAACATTTTACAAATAAAGTTGCCTTTTCGCCGTTATAACGTCTTAAAAAGGTACAAAAATTGTGTTTTCTAAAAACTCAGGACATAATATCTCAAATCTCAGATCCCAGCTAGCATTTCTTAAAATTTTTGATCACATTCGAGTCATTTATGACTCTTCTGCACGATTAAAATGATCATATATGCTCTCATTTTCTGATCATAAATTATACATTTGTCGGGAGAAAATGAGCCCCACTCCTCATCAATTTTGTCTCATTTTATAATCTTTTTTGAGTCATTAATGAGAAAATAACTGATCGTTTTTTGAGTTATTTCCGAATCATATTATAGCATATACCGGCGGATAGAGAGGCAGATAAAAAAACACCACTACACACACACTATTGGCATATTTTTCATTGAAATTGCACTGAAAAAAATATTTGGTTATTTTTAATTTTGAAGATTAAATTGCATTACTGTAAAATGCGAATATTTATAGACAATGTGTAATCAATGTACTTAAGAATGATAATTTCTTCACATAGAAACAACATTTCTAATTAAAATGTACAAAAAAAAGTATGAAACAAGATTAACTTATTTACTTTCCTTGTTATGCATTCTAGAAAATTATTTAGAGTGTACGTTGTTTTTGTAAATTATGCCGAAAATCTTCGTTGTCAGAACAATACTAGCGCCGACGTCTGTATTATAGTCATTTTTGAGTTTTTTCTGTGTAATTTTTATGTTTGTTACAGACAAATACAAAATAACAGATAACAGTTTTGATCTTCCGACTGCGCGAATTTTAACTACAAACTATATTTATAAACAATCACATTTCAAACACGTGGATGACCCATAATATAATTTAAATTTCCTTGACAGAAAATAAACTTTATAAATATCAAATTCAAATTCTATACATTTAATTTTATAAACGAAATGAGAATTATATCAACTCATTTTTTGGCAAAATGTTTTGCTAACTCTTCCAAAAGAGTCTTTTCTAAACCACATTTCTAATCAGTTTCGACTCATATTTGAGTCATTTTAAGTGTAAGTATTGCTATTTCATTACAAACAAAAACAATTACATAAAGAACAATTTTAGATCTTCCAACTGCTTAAAATATGACCACAAAATAAAGCCATCATATTGTAAACACCAGGATGATCAATTTTTCAAATATTTAGTTTTCAATCATATATCGGAATCATTTTCGAGTCATTTTTTAAGCGCTATACTTATTAATCACTTTAAGGTCATCAAAAGGAGTAAAAAATGACTCAGTTTACTGATTAATCATCCAACAATCTTCCTAATGATGGAGAAAATGTGAGGTCAGATTCGAATTCAGCGCTGACTTTTTCGACTTTTTTAACATGTCTGATAATCTTAAAGAGAATTCCAATAATCTATAACTTCTATTTTAAAATAACGTTTACCTTTATATTATTAATTGTTTGATATTTCTTCTGAAACGATCACATGACGATTAATAAACTACAAGGTTTTGAGATAAGTGTTTGAGATCAATGAAAAGAGAATTTCTCCTGTATTACAAATATGTTAAAATATAACAAGTAAGAGTTCTATATTCGGCTGTGCCGAATCTTATATACCCTTCACCATGATGTGTTTAAAGCCTTTTGTACCTTTTGAAGAACGAAAAAGTATTCTTTTGCTGTGTAATTTTCACCCACTTTCCATTGCAAGAAAACGAAAATGAAAAGGCCAAAAGAATTAATGAAAATTCATAAAAAATTGAAATAAATAAATGGAAGACTCAGTAAATGTTGAAATGTTCTGAAGGGTGGGGAAGGATGAAAATGAGCAGAAGTTTATGAATTACGACAGTAGATGTAAATGAATAAGAAAAATACGTTGAAAAAGAAATTAAAAATTATTTTAAATATAAGAAGAAAAAAATTACCCTAAA
This sequence comes from Lucilia cuprina, assembly GCF_022045245.1. NCBI lineage: Eukaryota > Metazoa > Arthropoda > Insecta > Diptera > Calliphoridae > Lucilia > Lucilia cuprina. The sequence continues at coordinate 21,691,222 of NC_060954.1, forward strand.
GTAGTGCCGGTAATAAGCTCAGCTTGTGCACTTAATGTTTCCGCTATGAATTCATCATTATAAGCATCCTTAGGACGATACCAACGACGACCACCGGGTAATACTAAAGGACGATCCGATGCTGGTGTTAACGGGCCAAAAGCACGTTTCGAACGTTTTGGATTGCTTTTACGCTCCAAATGCTCTTCAAGCTCCTCAATGACATCGTATTTCTGTTTTACAACAATATATTTGTGTGACAAAATGAATAACTTGTTTTTCTTTGCTTTTTTTGTTTAATATTTTTTGGGTGGTGGTTTTGGTTTTTATATCAATTTTAATATCAATTTTTTGCATAAAAAATGTTTATTTATTGTTGTCGTTTATGTATTTTTATGAGAAAATGTTGTTGAGGTCACAGTGTAGGCAATATGTTTAATGGTCAAGGGGTAAATATTCTCTAATTGTGAATACTGAATTTTTAAAATCAGGTTTCGCCGCTATAAACATATAATGGTACTAAAAAAAAAAAAATTTGTTCCTTTTTAATAAATATCCTGTAGTACTAGGCAATTTTGTATAGAGGGAGTTAACTTTCCTTTTTATATATGCCCGTATTTATCTTGTAAGTTCAAGTTATTGACTGTCAATATTGTCATTATAAAGATCTAGCCAAAATGTGTCATTTATTTTAATAAGGGTACATTAGTAATTATTTAACCGCTTTCTAACATTTAAATTTTTAAAAGTACCATAATGTTCATGGACATTGTGACACTTATAAAAATGAAAAATATTAAAAAATGTGTTAAGAATCTAGTTTTTCATTCCTTTGTCCTGGATAACTGACCTTCGGCCGGATAAAGGGGTTCAAAACTCTAGGATATTTCGAATACCGTCTTCTCAAAATTAAGTCTTTTTTTATAAATAGACTCTTTGAAATCCATGGACTTTAACTATTTTTCTTATAGACATTATGACACGGTATCTTCTTTTTTTTTATCCGATAAATTCATGAAGGAAAGTTTCATTACTTTTAATAAACAAAACTCAGCAAGCACCAGGCTTCATCTCAAAGCATTCGACAACTATTTGTTTTTGTTTATCTCTCTAGGACGCCTTTCATTTTAGAACAGGATTTTTGAAATCGGATTGATTTTGTATCGGTAGTTACAATTAATAAAATCATACAGGGAGGGACGAAGACGGTAATAAAATACATAAATTGATACAATCTATTGTCAAACGGATGTGTATTAATTTTAAATAACACCTAGTTATCATTTTGACAACTATCGTTGTCATTTTGACAAGGCATTGCTGAAATTTCGATTACGCTTTGTGTCATATTACCAACACAATGTTACTATTTCGACAACGCAACGTTCGGTTTAACAACAAATAAATATTATACCAGTCGTAGACCGAATCTGCGTTTACGATTTTACAACGTCATCGATTTGTTTGACAACTATATGTACATACTTTGACAACAAATGTTATTAAAAAATTATAAACATGCTGATGTCAATTTGGCAAAAAGCATATATAAAACTTTCCTCTGTTTAGTTGTTTTGAATTTTTTATATATTAAATCTTAAGCCCAAAATATTAGATTAAGAACTGCATCAATTGATTACAAATCAAAATTATGAAAATTGAAACAAAACAATGAAAGGGCAGTCGTAGAGGGTCCAGCAAAGAAGTGCTTCCAAAGAAGCGAAAATGAAGTAGAATTTTCTCTATTTAAGTACTGTAGAAGTGATGATATTAGCATAGGCAGAAATAATATGATACGTAGCTTGAAGCCCCATTTGATAAATATTCTGACCTCTTAAAATAAGTACAAGAAATAAATTTCTAAGATATATTAATTTTGAAAATTTATTTTTTTATTTTATTATGTGAAAATAAACCTCAAACGTATTGCCCATACTGCTTTCTTCAACCAAAATAAAATCTATAAAATATAAAATTTATTTTCTTCTATGATTTGTGATGATGGCTTTAAAGTATGATTTTGTGTTTATGTTTTTTATTGTTTAATTTTATATTTTGTTGATATTAAAAAAAAAATCTTAAATAAACATAAAAAAGTTTATATAATAGCACAAAAATTGTAATTATATATTGCAGTAACAAACATTTTAATTTCGTAACATTAAATCTTTTTTATTATAATATTTCGTAATTTTTTTTTTTACTTTTTTAGCTAAATATTTTTTTTCGATTTTATTATTGAGGTTATTTAAGCAGCTTCTTTAAATACAATTTTTATTATTCAAAGTGTACTGTGAGACGCTGTAAAAAAGTAAATTCTTGAATTTGGACTTTAAAATACTTTTTATTAAGCTTTTATGTTTTAAAATTAAAGAAAAATATTATTTTTATTATTATGTACTTTTTTGGTAGGGAGGGGGGTAATAACATTTTAGTAGAGAGAAGTATAAATTTAAACACAATTGTTAGAAGTGGATATACATTTAACTGTGGACAAAAAATATTAATTAAATTTGTTTAATAAAATATTATTAAGTAAAGAAATTAATTGACAACGTTTCTCGCAGAGGGGTCCTGCTAGGATAATGTATCTAAATGAAATGTAGATTAGGCGTTTTATAATTGTTTTTTTTTTTATTTCTAAAATTTCTGTGAACAATGTTTATATCAAAATGGGAATTTTCTATCTATAGTAAGTAATTTGTTTATTATATTGCTATTCTTTCCGTTTTTATTATTTCATAAAATATCGAAATATAATGTCAAACAAAAATATAAAAACTTTTTAAACGAAAGAGTTTGTGTTTGTTGGGTAACATATTTTTCAACTAATACATTCTCAAGATTTAGGTTTTGTCATTCTCAGTTTCAGTTCTATGTATACCTTTTCTATGTCATTAAACTTTTTAGAAAAATATGTAAAGTAATGAATAAATTTTTATTTTCGAATTTTCAAATGTTTTCTTTGAAGTACACCTCATTCTCTTTTTACAAAATTTTATTTTCAGCATTAAAGGAGGATAAGGCGTATGTTCCTTAATAAATATATAAATGTGCATATAGAAAAAATCACAATTATACCTAAATTTAATTGTTTATACACAAAAACATATAAATATTTTAATGTTTTGGTAATTATATCCTAAAATTGTTCGACGGTTTATTATACCCTTCACCTTCGTGAGAAGGGTATATATAAGTTTGTCATTCCGTTTGTAATTTCTATAATATAATTTTCCGACCCTATAAAGTATATATATTCTGGATCCTTATAGGTAGCGGAGATGATTAAGCCATGTCCGTCTGTCTGTCCGTCTGTCTGTCTGTATGTTTGTTGAAATCAGTTTTTAGAAGACCCCAGATATCTGCGAGATCCGAATCTTCCATAATTCTATCAGACATACGACCGGCAAGAACGCTATTTAAAATCAGCAAAATCGGTTCATAAATAACGGAGATATGAGCAAAAAACCGAGACAACCTCTGAAAATTTCATATAAAATTTAGATTTTTTATTCATGCTCAGACAGAAACTGCAAAAAACAAAAACAAAATACATAACAATACGGTAAATATTGTTATTGTAATTTGTTTATAAAAGCAAAGCAGAGCAAGAGCAGCAGAGCAAGAGTAGCAGAGCGAGAGCAGCACTAATGTTTTGTTATTGGCTAGAAATATGAAATTAAGTATGTAGAGCCTGGATTAAGTGAGAACCTATAATATTATTTCTATAATATTGAACCTAGAAACATGAAATTAAGTATACATGGCCCGGATTAAGTGAGGACCCAAACAAGGGGAGTTTTTGGTACTTTTTCGTTTTTCAAAAGGTACTTTTTGCAATTTCTACAATATTGAACCTAGAAACATGTAATTAAGTATGTATGGCCCGGATTAAGTGAGGACCCATAAAAGGGGACTTTTTCGTTGTTCAAAAGGTACTTTTTGCAATTTCTACATTATTGAACCTAGAAACATTTAATTAAGTATGTATGGCCCGGATTAAGTGAGGACCCATAAAAGGGGACTTTTTGGTACTTTTTCGTTCTTCAAAAGGTACTTTTTGCAATTTCTACAATATTGAACCTAGAAACATATAATTAAGTATGTATGGCCCGGATAAAGTGAGGACAAATACAAGGGGACTTTTTGGTACTTTTTCGTTTTTCAAAAGGTACTTTTTGTCTTTCAAAATTGACGCTTTCAACTGAAAGCTTTTTTTGTTTCAAAATAGATATTTTATAAATAGATATTTTAACTACTTTGAACAATTTGTGCTAGGACCAATAGGTACAAGGTTACACTCATTTGAATAAAACCCTGTATGACCAAAATGTCCTACTTTGAACTCCTCTACGTCCAGCAGTTCTTCAACAAAAATTTTTTGAGTTGATATGAAATGGGCCATATGCATATGTTAGTAACAGTCAGAAAAAAATATTTTATATGATTAATTTATAAAATATTAAATCTGTAAGTTTAGTTGTGGCTGGCAAGCCACAAAAATGTAAGTGGAGTATATTATGATTTATTGAATCTTAGTAATCTGTAAGAATATGATTCTGTAGATGAAATGAAATAATGGGTTGTACTAACATAACTAACACTTACATTTTTCCTTTAATCTGATATAGAAGTACTTTATTTTCGGCTTTGTAGTTTTCATTCCGAGTTAAGAATTGTGTTTTATAAAAACGATAACAAAATTAAATTTGTTTACATACAATTTAAACCATTATTTGGAGCGCAATAAAATAGCTATGCATTGGTGCAGTTATCTTCGTAATTTCAACAAATAGATATTTAAAGTAAAATAACTAGTAGGTAACTTTACCAAACTGTTAAAATCAGTTTTTAGAAGACCCCAGATATCGGCGAGATCTTCAATAATTCTGTTAGACATGCTTTCCGGAAGATAGCTATTTAAAATCAGCAAAATCGGATCATAAATAACGGAGATATGAGCAAAATTCCGAGACAACCTTTGAAAATTTCATCAAAAACTGAGATTTTTACATAATTATACGGTAAATTTTGTTATTGTATCAAGACAGAACGAGAGCAGCAGAGCAAGAGTAGCAGATCGAGAGCAGCACTAGTGTGTTGTTATTGGCTAGAAACATGAAATTATGTATGTAGAGCCTGGCTTAAGTTAGAAGCCATAAAAGGGAATTTTTTGGTACTTTTTCGTTTATCAAAAGGTACTTTTTGAATTTTCTATAATATTGAACCTAGAAATATAAAATTAAATATGTAGAGTCGGAATTAGGTAAGAACTGGAAAAAGTAAACTATTTGTATCTTTTTGTTTTTTAGAAGGTACTTTTTGAATTTTCTATAATATTGAACCTAGAAATATGAAATTAAGTATGTAGAGTCTGATAACCCATAAAATTGAACTTTTTGGTACTTTTTAGTTTCTCAAAAGTTACTTTTTGAATATTACATAATATTGAACCTAGGAACATGTAATTAAGTATGTAGATTTGGAAGTAGATGAGAACATATAAAAGGGAACTTTTTGGTACTTTTTCGTTTTTCAAATGGTACTTTTTAAGTTTTCTACAATAATGAACCCAGAAACATGAAATTAAGCATTTAGAGCCTGGATTAGACGAGAACTTTTTTTGGTACTTTTTCGTTCTGCAAAAGGTACTTTTTGAATTTTCTATGATATTGAACCTAGAAACATGAAATTAAGTATTTAGAGTCTGAATTGGGTGAGAACCCATAAATTGATTTTTCCATAATATTGAACCTAGAAACATGAAATTAAGCATGTTGAGCCTCTAGTAAGTTATGTGAAACTAACATACCCTGGGTGCTTCGCCACCCTAACTTAAATTAAATACATTTTTTAATGTTTCAGTTTTATACGTTCAATATCACGTGATTAAATTCGCATTCAATAAGTTTCATTCATTTAGCTTCCATATTATAGAAAATTTCGAAAGTACTATTTGAAAATAAGTACTATAAAATATCTTTAATAGATTATCATTTAATCAAAAATTGTATGTATCTGTATATACAATTAAAAAAATATAATTTTAATGAATGATAAAGTCCCAAAAGTTACTTTCAGTAGATTCTTCACTAAGGTTCCTACATTTTAAATTTTATTTTCAATATCATAAAAATATCAAAAAGTACCATAGGAAAAAAGAAAAAGTACAAAAATTTTTCTCAATAAATTTTCATTAACCATTATAAAGAATCTAAAAGGCAGCATTTGAAGAATAGGAAAGTATCAAATAGTTCCCACATAGAGAATATTATTCAGTCAAGGCCATGCATGTTAAAATTAATGTTCCTAGGTTGAGTATTTTAGAAAATTAAAAAAGTACCATTTATGAGATAAAAAGTACTAAAAAGTTCTCTCTTAAATAATCTTATTCAATGAGGACCATGTATGTTTAAGTGGAAAGTACTAATAAAGAATAAAATTTTTCCACTTTTCGCTTAGGAATATACTTTTTCGAGAATTAGGTTTAGGAAATATTTCATTTTTAAATCTATATATCACAGATAAAACTCAAACAATTCAAATCTGCATTCATTTGTTCTAGAAAAATAGTGATTTTAAAAAGTACCAAACAATTTACTCGAATTTGGTTAATAATATACCAACAGCTTATTTTGTGTGAGTAAATAAACTACTTTTTAAAATTAAAACAAGTAAGAGTGCTATATTCGGCTGTGCCGAATCTTATATACCCTTCATCATAGTGTATTTTAAACTATTAGTTTTATAAATTTTAAATTTTTCCCGTCTACATTATTACTAAACCAAAAGAAAAACAAAATGAACAACAACGCTAAACGAAATAAAAAACAAAATTCACAAGGCACAAAATTCACGAACGGAATTTACAAAAACAAAACAAAAAGAAAATACACAACTCAATGACGTCAACAGCATCCAAACATAAAAAATACACAGCTGAATAAAACCAAATACACAAGCACATGTACATCTTTATCCAATTCACAGTGTTGTTGTTGCTTTTTTAACAAAGCATGAAAAAATGTGGCTTTTTTTATGAAATTTTCAGAGGTTGTCTCGGATTTTTGCTCATATCTCCGTTATTTATAGACCGATTTTGCTGATTTTAAATAGCGATCTTCTCGAAAGCATGTCTAACTGAATTATTGAAGATTTGGATCTCGCCGATATCTGGGGACCTCTAAAAACTGATTTCAACAGACAGACAGACGGATATGGCTTAATCGACTCCGCTAACTATAAGGATCCAGAATATATATACTTTATAGGGTCGGAAAATTATATTATAGAAAATACAAACAGAATGACAAACTTAATATACCCTTCTCACGAAGGTGAAGGGTATAAAAATTGGCTCAATGTGTTTGAATAAAATATAATTTCTGGTGTTTTCCTTTTTTGGTACTTTTTTCCCTAGTGAGATGCAAAAATTATATTACAATAAATGTTACAGAGCTAGTCCTTAGTTTAATAATAATAAAGCGAAAAAGTTTTCTTAATGTGCTAAAAAGTACCATAAATACAGTTTTCTCTGACTGAATTTTAAAAAAACACGAAACATGTGAATCATAATTTTGGGAGATGTTACCGAAATATTTATAAAAATTGTATTATGTTAATTAGTTCAAAAGTTATAAAGGGACAAAAAGGTACAAAAATCCCCTTTTTTGCACATTTTTACCCCTTAAAAGTACGAATATCAAAAAAGTAACAGATGCCAATTTTAAGAGTAGATACAGGTGCATTTAAATTTTTTCTTGTATCACTAATATTGTGTAAGATTATTAAGAAAACCAGTTTTACCCGTTTTTCCCTTTTTACCCGCAAATGTACAAATTTACATTACCAAAAACACAACTACTGTCAAAATTTCATTATGCTAGGTTCAGCCGTTTGGGCTGTGCGATGATGAATCAGTCAGTCAGTAACGCTACTATTTTATATATATAGATAGATAAGATTTTTTGGTTCTGACTGTTTTTTACCACACCGTAGTGAAGGGTATTTAAGATTCGGCACAGCCGGACAGAATAAGAACCATATTTGTTAGTAAATTATTCTTCTCACTGCACAGTGCCACATTTATCCAATCTAAAACGACATTAGTCAAAAACAAGTAAGAGTTTTATATTCGGCTGTGGCGAATCTTATATACCCTTCACCATGATGTGTTAAAAAACAGTCAGTACGAATTTTATTACAAAAAATCAAAAAATACCAATTGCAAAACGGTACCAACCAAAAAGTCCCTTTTTATGGGTTCTCACTTAATTCAGACTCTACATACTTAATTCCACGTTTCTATGTCCAATATTATATAAATTTCAAAAAGTACCTTATGAAAAATTAAAAAGTAAAAAGCCCCCTTTTATGGGTCTCACCTAATCAGTACTTCACAAACTTAATTTCATGTTTCTAGGTTCAATATTACAGAAAATTAAAAAAGTATCTTTTGTAGATCGAAAAAGTACCAAAAAGTCCCTTTTTCTAGGTTCTTACCTATTCAAGGCCCTACATGCTTCTAGGTTTAATATTATAGAAAATTCAAAAAGTACATTTTGTAGAACGAAAATGTACCCTTTGTAGGTTCTTACCTAGTCAAGGATCTACATACTAAATTTCATGTTTCTAGGTTTAATATTATAGAAAATTCAAAAAGTACCTTTTGTAGAACGAAAAAGTACCAATAAGTTCCCTTTTATGTGTTCTGATCTAATACGGTCTCTACATACTTAATTTCATGTTTCTAGGTTCTATATAATAAAATTCAAAAAGTACCTTTTGTAGAACGAAAAAGTACCAAAAAGTCCCTTTTTATAGGTTCTGACCTACACTCTAAAAAATATATGTAAATTTACAGTTTAGAAGTATGTAAGTTTTTAAGGAAAATTACAGAAAATGTGTAATATTAAGCAAAATATGTTTATGGAAACTAATTACACACTTTTGCCAGTAAAAATAAATACAAATTGTTGTATTTTATATTTTTGTCAACATGTTTATAATATAATTAACTTTTTAAATTTAAAATTACATGATTTGTGCTTAATAATATTTTTTAAACAAAAAATGTTTAAATGTACATATTTTTAAAGAATAAAAAATTTGTCAAAATTTTATTTTTGAAATATAAAACGCTGCCGAAAAGACACATTACTTTTTGATTATATTATTGAGAAATACATTAAATTAATGTTCGAATAGAAGTGACCGCGGAATAAGTTTTTCGAAAATGAACGTAAGACATATACAAAAGCTATATATTGCATTTGAGCAGATGTCATAATGAAATGTACAGATCTTATGCTGAATAATTTTGGTCTATAAAGGTCCCTCTAAAAATTTGCAAAAAATGTTTTAGAATGGGTGTTGTCATTGAAATAATAGGTGGTCAATAAAAATACATATTACGTCCCTTTTTAAATCAACATGCTATTGTCCAACAACAAATAGGGAATAATTTGCACAAATTTATCAATTAAGGCTTCCGTAAGTATAAATTTGGACAATTTCGTGTCAAGTGACCCAACTTTTAAAATCGATCTTTTCCGATTGAAGAAATAGCTATCTAAAGTCCTATGGACAATTATTGCTAGGGCCAATACGTGAAATTTACACTCATTTGAAAAAAACCCTGTATGACCAAAATATCCAATTCTGAAGCATTCTAATCCAGTAGTACTAACCTTGGTGCATATTTCATCTAAATCGAGTTTATAAATTGGGTCACTTGACACGAAATTGCATATAAAAAATTCCAAAAGTACCTTTTAAAAACAAAAAAGTACCAAAAAGTTCCCTTTTTATGGTTTGTAAGTTAAACCAGGTTCCACATACTTAATTTCATGTTTCTAGCCAATAACAACACACTAGTGCTGCTCTCGATCTGCTCATATCTCCGTTATTTATGGACCGATTTTGCCGTTCTTTCCGAAACCATGTCTAATAGAATTATTGGAGATTCGATCTCGCCGATATCTGGGGTCCTCTAAAAACTGATTTCAACAAACATACAGACAGACGGACAGACAGACGTAGCTTAATCGACTCAGCTATTTATAAGGATTCAGAATATATATACTTTATAGGGTCGGAAAATTATAAATTACAAACGGAATGACAAACTTATATATACCCTTCTCACGAAGAAGAAGGGTATAAAAAAACAAGTATGAATTTATAGTCGGACATTGCCGACCATATCATACCCTACACCAGTCAGTATGTTAAAATTGTGGATTTTTTTAAATAAAGCATATAATTTGTTTTATTGTGAAATATTTTTACTTATTGTTGACAAAAAAAATTTACAAGAGGAGAAGGGGTAAATATGGGCCTATCCTTATAAATTTTGGTAGATGAATTTACGTCTACTTCAAAGTCATTTATGTAGATTTTAATCGTTTTATTAGTAATAATAAGTTAATTTTGGCCTTCAAGTCATCTGAAGGGGAGTTTGTATGGTGGCTAGATTCAAATGAGGCCCAATCACAATAAAAATGAATATTGTCGTTTATTGTTCTATAAAACTAATTTTTGCTGATTTTTGTTGACATTATAAAACATTTAACGTAATTATTAGCCTAAAGGCTCGATTCTGGAGTACGGTCGAACCAAAAAAGAGTATGTATCAAATTTCATCAAATTATCTTGAAAATTGCGACCTGTAGAGTGCGCACAAGGTTTAAATGGACACACAGACAGACGGACATAGCTAAATCGACTCAGAAAGTGATTCTGAGGCGATTTGTATACTTGAAGGTAAGTTTAGGACCAATATTTTTGTGTGTTACAAACTTCAGCACAAACGCATAATATCCTCCCCACTATATTGGTGTAGGGTATAAAAACAAGTTTTTAAATATGCGCAATTTGTTTATAAGTATTAGTACTAGTTTTACCTAGTGTGTTTTGCTACGTTAAAAGCAAATTAATTAAGAATTTGCCGATTTTGAACATTTTAACTATAATAGTAATAGTAGAGGCGAAAAATCTAATATATTCCCTGATATATCAAATTTTGCATTTAAGTTATATTAAAGTTGCCAATCCCCCATTAAAATTCCACCTTTATTTCTTTAAAGGTAAAAAGTTCTTCATGTAAAATTTTAAAATACTAGTTCTTATAGTTAGTTATTTTATTCATATGGGGTTTTCCCCTAATAAAAATCCGCTCTTTCTCATGAAAATATTGAGATGGATATTAAAGTTCTTCGTGAAAAATTTGAAGGATCTAGTTCTGTAATTTTTTCAGAAAAAATTATTAAATTTGTATGAAAAATTTTATACCCTACAACGCTTTTTTTTACCTAGCCCCCATGCATCTGAACGCGCCGAATTGGGAAACGCATCTTTTGAAATTAGTGCATTTATTTCACTTTCACTTTAAAAATGTTTAAAATAATAAACTTTTATCACTGAATTTAAAATTATGTTTATACATTAATTATACATCATTAGCAAAATAATATTGTAAAGTGGGCGGAATGTCTCGTTACTAGATACTAGACTCTAGTATCATAAAAATTCAAAGTATAGTTAATATTTGAGTAGCATTTGTTTTACTTAAGCTCCTTAATTTTTTGTATTAAATATAAATATGTCTATTTATTTAATGTATTTTGGTGTTTTGTCTTTTTAGAAGTTATCGTGTTTTATTGTATTTAAGCATATCAAAATTGGCAGTATGTAACAGACCCTTGGAGATGTATACTTAATATAAGTCTAAAATTAGACTTTTGTAGTGGCAGAATGTACTACATGTGACACTGTGCACTGCTTAGATATATCATTACGAGTCAAATAATAGTTTTTTTTCATAGAACTGTTATTAACTCTATGGCTGTTTAAGATTATTCGAATCAAAACTTACAATATTTTTTTTATTCGTGTATTCGACTAAATTTTAAATTTTTTTGATTATTCGAATAATTAAATAAAATAAAATTAAAACTTGCCACTTCCACCTCTTAAAAGCTACAAAATCGTAAGATACGGATAATAAGTAGTAAATTTAGTTAAATTTTAACCTATTCTAAATTTCTCAGCAGCTTTTATAAAAATATACATATGTATACGATGTTTAAATTATGTAGGTAAATATGTGTGCATTTCATCAGCTGTTTGTAACAATCAAAATATTCAGTCCTTGTTAAATTCTGGTACGATCTAGCCATTCGTCCGTCTGCATAGACGAGCTAAAGAGCCGAAATTTATGAACAAATATTTTTTTGATCTGTATTAAATTTATCCCAGCTTCCACCAAAGTTTCTCTTCAGAAAAATTACTAAAAAGCAGATAGCTAACATTTAAAAGCGCGAATGGCAATGACTTCTAAACAGGGAGCATTCTATTATAAGAGATCTTTAGATTTAGTATTTGTATTTCAAATATTAATGCAATTCTTCCAAATAAGCAAAAACTTTTGAAATAATGTAAATATGTATTTGATAACATTTTTTATATTATTATTATTTTATACAGCCTTTGAAACCAAATTTGAATTTTTTTGTTTTGAAATGGAAAATAAGTGCCTTCTCATACAAAAAGGCAGTTCAAAATCAAACATGTTTTTCAAATAAATTTCAAATTAAAAAAATGCTAGAGGTAAACTTGAAATTAAAAAATTTTCCAAACATATTTCTAGTATTTTTTTATTAGTATTTTCATGCATTTTAATTATAATGCTAACTATTGCAAAATTCATTTTTTACATCACCTGAAAATAATACATTCATTCATGTTATCGTATTTTTCATTTGTATCTCCGATTATTTCTCCTATACTAAGCGTTTTTTCGATTAGTTGTTCTGAAAAAAATGTTCTGTTTTTATTTTTCTAAAATAATTTTTTTCGAAAGGAAATTTTCTAAGTGTAAATGTTCAATTGAACCAATGTGCAATTTCTTATTTTATAATTTATTTAGTTTAATGTGAAGGGTACTTAAAAATCTACGTAGCTAAAAAAATATGAGTTTTGCTGCGGTTAGCTAAATGGATTTTAACAATGTATTAAAAGTCAGACAAAGGTCGCTGTGTCTCTTACGTCGTATGCGATATTGATATTTTTTATTAATTAATATTTTTAACGCTGTACTGATTTTATTACAATTTTTATTTCTTATATTAGCTCAAGACACATTATTAATTTATACTTCAGAGTGCAAAGTCATTATATCAGAAATTTTCGAAAGGGTCAGAGATCATGATTATGAAAAGTTTAAAAAAGAAATTGTAAAAAATATTTTTGCTACTTTGAAATTGGAATCAGATTATGGATTTAAATAGCTCCATTAATCTTATTTTTGTTACTTTTTTAAAATTTAAAGCTGAAATAGGGTTTCAATAAAATTTGGTGGAAATATTACCCTAAATATAAATATATATTATGACCACTATTTTATTTTTAAAAAAATTCTGATATAAAACGATAACAATATACAAACATATATGTAAAAATTATGAAAAAAAATTTTATCGGTCCAATCTATATTGAGATTTAAACTTATTAGTGCAGTGAGAACACAATGCACTGTAGATCGAAAACAACTAATTATAGGCAAAAATAGTGTCCAACTAAAATTGGGGAAATTTATTTGTCAACAGAAATGTAGTACCATTATAGGTCGCAGGAATCACTATAAATGAGATATTTGGACAAAATATTTTTGTAACCTTATGAAAAAAATGACTTTAGCCCCTTAATTAAAAGACATTCAATAAGCTATTTAAAATTTCTAAGATTGCTAATAATATTGTTCGTTGGTCACAAAGTTTTCTTTAATACTGAATTATTCAATATTTTAATGAATGTTCTTCAATGAAATTCCTATGATTGCTAATGTTTTTACTAAATTGATCACAATGTTTTCTTTGTGAAATAAGATTGTGAATTTTTTAAAACACATTTCAAAAAAATTTGAGATGTTTTATTTTTCACATATTCGGCACAAAAATACGCATCGATTGAGAGTGAGTTATTCATACATGAAATTCTTAAAAAGGCCGTTCTTTGCGATGTACATACATACGTATGTACATTAGACCGATTCAAAAAACTGTGCTTCAGTTAGTTACCCTTTCAAATGTCATATGTACGCGACTGGCTTTTACAAACCCGTATTCGGGATTTTGAAAATTGAAATCCCAGGATCCCGAAATATTTTTCGGAATCCCCTGATTATAGCAGACAGAAAATGTATTTCATATAAAACAATCAATTAATTATATTATTTAATAAAAACTTTCAGAATTTCATAATTTCTGAAATTTTTTAGCTACGTACTTTCAAAATAAAAATAAATATCACGTTCCGAAATTTGACGTAAGCACCTCAACTGCTTCATATGAACTAGTAAATTTAACAGAGACAAATTCAATAATCCAAAATCAATTTAAAACCTTTTTCAAAAAAAAAAATAAAAAATATTTGGAATTTTACATAAAATACACATCAGTTTTGGAACATATTCGTAGTATTTATTTAACGAACTAATTTACCTTAACTGGAATCACTCAGATTTGTGTAAAGCTCAAAATGCAAAATCTTCAAATATTTAAATATAAATGCTGATTCGACTGTACGAAGCGAAATACCCACTATCAAAATATTGCAATGTATTAATACTAAAATAGGCATCAATGTGATTTTCAGAGAATTTTCGTAAATTTTCGTCAAATAGAATGACTCTTCTAAATTGTTTTTTGAACTTACAGACACAAAATATGAATACTTTTTGGGTCTATAATCAACATTTCGATGTGTTAAAGCAAGTTCGGGATTTGTTTTGAAAAAAGCCAGAGTTGGGGGTAGTGCTCTAAATTTGCAGTTTTCACGAAATGTTAGTGATATTGCAAATTTTTTCACTATCACACATATATATTTAATGGTGAATGGCAGCCTCTATAAGAAATAGTTGTAGTGGTACAAGGAAGTTTTTACTAAAATTTGCAAATTTTTTTCTCTAATGTTCACTCAAATACATATCATTATATTGAACAATTTGTACTGCTTTTTAAAATAATTAATTAATACTATTATAATATTAAAGTAGTAACAAAATTACAAAACAAAAATGACTGTTAAAAATTTGCACTATTTTATTGTAGTGCAAAATGTTCACTACCACTAACTTTTTAGTAGTAGTTAAAATATGTTTCACTACAACTATAGTGGTAAAATAGTGGAAAATCAAAATGTCGTCACTATAGTATGATTTAGTAGAAACCTTAGTCCACTAAATATTTAATTTATTTACTCCGACTCTGTCAAAAAACATATTCTAAATATATACAATTAGTATTCGTTAAAAAAAAGTATTCCCGTTTTTTGTGATATCACAAATTTTTAGAATATTTTTGTATCAGTGATCAAAATACTGTAATATTTTTTTTTCAAAATTCAAACTCCTTCATCGACACATTTGAGGTGGAAACAATTAATTTTGAGCGATATTTTTTACTGAGTAGAAATTACAGAAAAATCAATAAAAATGGACTTAAGTTTAAACTTTTATAAAGCTCCAAAAGTACATTAAGTATAATCCAAAGATACACTTTTTATGTTTTATTTACCCAGTTCTGCAAATTTCAATCGACTTTCATTTTTATGGGCTAGAGTAATGTGAATGAATAAATGTTCTTTTAAACAAAAGTTGAATTTTTAAAGTCTTGTTGTTGTTAATTGTTTTAAAATTATAAATGAATGTAAAATAATTCATTTCGATTTTTATCTACATACATATGTATATAAGTACGTACTACATACATTCGTGATGTTCAACAAAAAAACCTTTCTAACTGATTGTGATGAGAGTATTTAAAAAATTCAATGCTTTTGTTGTAGACAAATATGTTTATTTAATTTTTTATTTGTACGACTACAATACATTCAAGAGAGTTACACGACACAATACCTCACTGTTTCTTAAAGTCTTGCAATATTCACCTCGTTCATTGCTTTCAATTAAATTTTAGAAAAAAAAAAACAAATCAAATAATTTACTCGTTATTGAGTAGTTTTCAGTAAATTATTTAGTATGGACGTCAGATATTAGTTACTTCCTTTAGAATACAATGAGCATAAGTGTAAACTATTTACCAAACATATTTTTAAATGGAAATAAGTAAATCGGTTTATGGAGATTTAAAATAAAAAAGTTATGCTCCGTTCAATTAAGTGCTTAATTAAACAAGTCAAAAATTATAGTCGGGCGAGGACGACCATACAATACCCTACACCTGTTACACAAATTAAAATGTGAACATTTAAGATAAATTGTACCTTGCCTCAGATATACTTAAACTATTTAGTGTTGAATAAAACTGTCGTAAAATTTTGAAGGGGGCTTTTTATAAGGGCTGGGGTCAAATAAGACCCTGTAATTGTAGAGTTCATGAGGGTCATTAAGGCTAGTATATCCGAAGTTTGATTACAAGGTTTACGAGCCATTGTATCCTAACATCAATAAACACGTTTTGATACAAGTGTACCGCCAAACATTGTCTATTTGTAGCTTTATAGGACTTCATGACTGGAAATTACTAATATGATGTAACGCCTTTTTTTTGCATTTCTGGTGACGATATGTATATACAGGCAAATCCTGGTATAACGAATGATATAATGTCAGACCCTTTCGTTAAATCGAAAAATTTGTTATATTGGAATTATTTTTCTCTATTTAATGAACAAAAAACCATTCAAATTAATGTATGAGATTATTACTTAAAATTTTTTTTCAAATAGCTAAGAACAACGCACACGTTTTTCCATTTTGAACAGACATTTTGAACAGACGGTTTGAAAAATTTTCTAATAGATTTTTGTTTGCTATCACTGCTATTTTCTTAACTTAATTTTATTTGTTAGATTCAAATTCAATAAAAAAAAACTGAACCTCAAAATCAATAATTAGAGTATCATTTTGATAATTTCAAACCCTGGAATAATTGTGACAGGTTGGGATATCTTCGTTGTCCTCGAAATAATTTATTTTGCTGGAATATTGTATTAATGCAATGTATCCGGTTTAAACTTTATTCAAGCTAAAGTTGTCATTAAATTCACATCTAACAGATTTAAACATTTTAGATTATTGGGTATGATATTTTGTTCCATAGGTCAGATATGCAGGATAACATTTGGAATATGAACGTTTTTTTTTCATTTTTACATTATATTAAAATTGCTCAATCAAGTTTTGACATTCAATATAAAGTCAAAAGCTTGATTATTTAGGTATTTTTTCCTTTTATTCGTTATTTCGACTATAAAATTTTCTAAACGTTCACTTATAAGGTTGTTAATGTTAAAAATTTTGCTGTTCGTCATATCGGATTTTTGTTAAAGTGAGATTCGTTATACCGGGATTTGCCTGTATATTATATGCTTATATCAGACGCACCAAACACTGGTTTATCTCCATCACTATAGGTGTGACAGAATTATGTTTGCAACATATAAAAATGTTGTTACTATTCTGAACTTAAAGTAAACCTATCGGCTAATAATCATTTGCTTAGTTGATTAGCAATTTGAAACCATTTGACCCTAGCAAATCTTAAAAAAATGATTTAAACGTCCATAGTTCATTTGTTCACCCCGTTATCACAATAAAGTTTTACATAATACACAAATCCAATGCGGTTTGAAACATACAACTCTCGAAGGTAGAGCAAAAAGGTTGGTCTGATTACCCTTAAGCGATAATGAAACGACTTACGAAGGTCTTCCTCCTAGAAAAGCTGAATTACTAATTCCTATACTCTCTTGTTTAAATAATATGTTTCTTTAAAAGAAATCAACATAAACATTTTATAATTTTAAGATTTTTAGATACATTCCTCCCAGCTAGCCACAGGAAAATATCTCTTAAAACCATTAATAAATTATAAAACCACTACATTAAAGTGAAATTCATTAATACTTCATTAAAATTGTAATCAAGATCAAATAATTTTTATTGATTTTCCATAGAATTTGTCATCACCGTGAACTTGTCAATTATTTTGTATGATTTATTTAGTACAATTCATTTCATTTCAACTCAATGATTTTATTTGTTGCACAACAAATAATATTTTCTTATGCACACTCACACACTTATCCATATTCGAATACGCACTAACATATGTACATAAATACAAATATACTCCTATTAATATATATATACATATATACAAATATGTATATGCTCTTGACTATTTGTCATTCAGTTTGTGATTGGATTCAAAAGTTTATTTCGTTGATGTTTTTCCAAATATATGTAAATTGCGAATGCAAATGATGTGTAAATGATATTCCGATGATAATGAAATTTGCTGTGCTTAATTATGACATTTAAACCCCGAAAATGTTGTGGTAAACATGCTTGCAACACATCTCGCAGAAGGACATTTTCGGTGGTTGTTAGTTTTATTCTGTCAACTCGCCACTCGACTCAGCGGTCTAATTGAAATGCGTAATGACGTAGAGTAAGGGGGTCAGCGAAAATTCCCAATGTGTCTGGAATAGCAGCTCATGTAATATGGAGTTGGAGACTGACAACAACAACTACTACTATTCTATGTTTAAAATTTCACACGCATAAATTTCAATTTGCGCTTATTGTGGAGCTACAGCACCGTCATTATCGTTGTTGTTGCGTTACAGCGAATGAAAATATATATCTCTAGAGAGCTTTGCGTGTTGTTGAACTTTTTCATGCGATTTTCAGCTAGAAAGTTTCACTTGCTAGAAGGACTCTTGACATAACACTCAAAGGGATAAAACAAAAGTATTAAAAACGTCCAAACGTTGATTGCTTTGATTATGAATGTCCCCTTGTGTGTGTTTGCTGTTGCTTCGGATGTTGTGGATACAACTGAATTTTTAGCTCTTATAGATGCAAACACACGAACATACATAAATATATTTACAATTACACCAGCAAACATTTATTGTTTTAATTTTGTTAAAAGTAACCTAAACACTGTTTTTAAATGGCGGCCGAAAATTATTTTTATGGGCACCGATTTTAAACTTATGTTACTTAGAAAACATCAATAGCCCAAAAAATATAACTGTATTTCAACATACCACTGCGAATAGAGTGATGAAATATGAACTATTACATTATTTTACTTAATTATACATTTTCATAATAAATTTTATATTTATAAATTATTTTAACTGTTTTGGTTTAAGATATTTTTAGTATTAAACATAATTTTATATTATTCGATGTCTTAAATACGACAAAATGTGTTTGCCAAAATATGTATGCCAAAAGTCACGAAACAATTAAAAATTGTTAATTTTTAATTGTTATCGATAAAAAACGAGAATTTATTCTCGACAACCAATTTTGTTTCAGAAAGAAGCACCATTGAATAGATACATCGAATAACCATTCTTATACAAAAAACATTAGAGTCTAGAATAATACACAAAATTATAAGATTATTACTTACGAATGTACAGCTTAACAATTATATATCAAAAAGATTTTTTCAAATAAGATTAAAATATGGGATTTGTTCACTTTGAAATAGTAAACGCTGGTAGGCCCCAGGGAAGTATTCTAGGGCCGTCCCTATAAAATTTATACCAGGCGCGGATCCTGATTTACAAAAATCAGAACATTTTTCGTACAAAATATAAAAAGGAAGCAAAAGGAAAAAAGTGAAAAATACAAAAATTATCCTTAAATACTCGAGCTGGAATCGCGTCTGAGTTATCTATATACAACAGATATGACGGCGCAATAACCCACAAATCAATATTTACGGTCTCAGTCTGACATTGCTGGACAAATGGAAAATAAAATTCAGTGCAACACAATGTACTCACGTTACATTTACTGTAAGAAATCATATGTTTTGAATATTATATGGTGGTTGGGCACGACCAATATTTTACATGTTTTTTTAATGAGACATAACGAATATCCATCCTATCATTTAATAGCCCTGACGTATAAATTAAATGAAACGCATATGTATGAACACGAATCTTGTTAACTGGGTTATTGAAAGCAACTCATCCTTTAGTCAGCCAATCCACTTTTTCCATTTAGTAAGTTACGTGGTTTATAATATATATTCATTTCATATAAATACATACATACATATGTATATGAATGTATGTGTGTATTCATACTTATATGTATATACTGTGCATATAAAAACATGAGACAACGCCAAGCCAAGAAAAATGAATTGTGACAACCAGGATCATGGTGAAAAGTCAAAACATTAATGTTTGCTATCCAGGGAAAATGGTTAAAATAAAAGTTGAATTGACTGCGTTAAACTCTTAAATGTTGGTAATTCTTCGAGAAATGAATGAATAATAATAATTATAAAACAAAAAATAAATAAAAAAATCTTTGTATGGGAAAAAAGCATTTTATGTGTTCCACATGCATTCTTCGTAAACGTTACTATAGGTTGCTCTTCTTAAGCTCGCTCCATACAGCAATGCCAGTTGCTCTGCTAAACCAACAATTGTATTTAGTATGTGTCATTTTTTGTTTGTTTTGAGTACTTGAAGAGCAAACACTGCAGTAGTTTTGGTTTTAATTTGAATGACCTTCGCTTTCGCATAATGTGATTTTACACCATGTTTAGTCAAGTATGTATAAAACTTTTAAGGTGGGAATATTTTGTATGTATGTACATATGTAGTAATGTATGTCCAATAATATACATGAATGTGTACATATCATCCCTGTAGTTTTACAATTAATCTATTTAAGAAGCTTTTTTCTAAAAGTTTCTAAATACTTGATTGGTTCCAATTTTCGTATTATTTGAACTCTTTGTAATAGAGTTTCATAGTTAAATGTTTAAGCCAAAAGTGCCCGATAAGCTAACAGGAAGATCACTTCAATTTTAACGCAAGCTTTAGGCATTTACAGTTGCCATATCGATATGTAAAAATATGAAGAAAAAAATTAATTTCGTTTTTCATATGAAAAAGGTAATTAAGGTCTAAAAGTATACCATGTAATTGGTATAATAAAAATGTAATAATAAAAATATTTAAAGTTCACTTTACTGCATACTTCAGTTAAAGTTACCTTGAAGATAAATTAAAATAATGGGTATAAATCTCTATATCTCTAAACTCTTTTTTTAAACTATTTTCATGTTATTGCTTGAAATTAATAGAAATGTTATATTAAATCACTTTTTCGATACAGCCTTCCTAAACTGCAGGGATATATGTATGTATGATGTATGTTCATATGTAAGGGTGAATTGCAAACAAACACACGTTCATATTCACATTCATTCAGCCATACATACTTACGTCAAGTACTTGCAGCACTTTCATATACTAAATAATAATGATTACTACACAATAACTGGAGTACCTAAATGCAATTTTATGTTAATTTCTTCCTT
This sequence comes from Lucilia cuprina, assembly GCF_022045245.1. Classification (NCBI taxonomy): domain Eukaryota; kingdom Metazoa; phylum Arthropoda; class Insecta; order Diptera; family Calliphoridae; genus Lucilia; species Lucilia cuprina. The sequence continues at coordinate 21,712,596 of NC_060954.1, forward strand.
ACGAATAGTATCCATTTTCAGTTTTAATGACACATGCATATCTTTATTAGGGTGTTTCTCCTTTTATTGAGTTTTTATTAGTACTAAGTATTAATTATTAAATACTATAGAACAAAAATTGAGTCTAAAATTTATTAAAATTTTTTGTAGAATTTTATGACACTATAGCTGGAGAACCTAATGCAATTGAGAACGTAAACTTTGGTTTTTGGGTTGCTCATTTTTTAAATTCTGTTCTCCAAATTGCGCAAAAGGTACAAAAGGTTCCTGTAATATAAGTTTTTATACATATGTCAAATATGAACACCGTTAATATTCTTATATACAAATGTATGTTGTTATACGCATACATATGCATGTATGAACGTTTGAATATTAAGTGCATGTGCATACAGATAATAGTATGTATCCACCATTAGATTTAAGCGTTTAGCTCATTTTAACTGAAAATTAATGATCGATCTAAAGACGGCTATGGCTTTGTATTCATATTGTCTTAAAAAATATTCATTTGCTATTAAATATTTGTTTCAGATGACCGTATTATCTAATTTTCAATTTTGTCCAATTAATAATTACAGGAGATTCGCAGAAACATACAATGGCGTATCATATAAACCAATTTAGGAGGGTAACATCGGATGGATTATTGTCGTTCTACAGTAAGTTGAAAAATATCATTATGCATAAATTTATATACTATTTTTACTTACAGTAGTCCACATAATACAGAGATTTTTTATTTTTAACAAAATTTTTCAATTATTATTTTTTAACTGATATACTACATAAATATGTACATATATTGAAATTATGCAGTAGCGTATAATTTATACCCAATTTCTATTTCATTATAACTTAAACAAGAAAAACGTATGTATCAAATAAAACAGAAATTTCAGTATCATTATAATTAAAAAACAATAACATTAAAATTAGTTGAAAAGGGGTTTGTTACAATTCTCATATGTTTTTTTTATTTCTTGTAAACTTTTGAGTTGTAACACAAAAGGATGCTGATAATAAAATTGTGAATATATGCTCTAAAATAAATTTTCTGTTTATTTTTTAACATTGAAAAGCTCAACAATATTTTTAGCTGTTCAAGTATTACAAACGAAAATATATAATTTTAAAGAAATAAAAAAAAAATAAAATATTTTTTTTAATAAATAATATTAAGATTAAATTAACAAAAATGTTTTAAAATATATCGAGGGACTATATTCAATAGTCTCTATCTGTCATTTTCATCAAAATAAGATTTTGATGGCAAAATATCCAGAAAACTATCCTGCACCAGTGACATAAATTTCAAAAGAAAAAAATATTTTTTGGCAATTTTATAGCAATTTTTAAATTTCTCTATTTTAAAAAAAGAAAAAATTCTGAATGCAAAACACTCTATCTTATGCAAAAATTGCTTCAAACTCTACTATTTTGGATAATTTTCTGTTGCAAAATAAGTATTTTTACTAATTTGGACATGCTGAACACAAATATTTGAAATCGGTTTAATAGTTTTCGAGATATTGCTCATTATGATACAAATTTGTTTAATTTTATTGCCGTGTTTAACCATATTGATACATTTGAATGATACATTGATTTTGGACCAAAACCTCATAATCTGTTGCTTTTTCAACAATTTGGTTTATATTGCTTCATTAAATTGCATAAAATTTTTTTATTTATTTATAATAAATCAAATAAAAAAAATTATATTTCTATAAAAAAACTCTCTTTGAAAAAAATTTGTAGAAAAAAAGCTCTATCTGATAAAAATTTTGTGAATAATTTTGCAAATAATGCAAAATTTTAAATTCTTTTTATAAAATGATTTCGAATATGGTCGTAAAAATATATTGTAGAAGATAAAACTCAAAAATCTTTACGAACTAGCGAAATAAACAGTTTTTTTTGCTCTCCTGAAAACTTGTGTTATTTTAGATAGAGACTATTGAATATAGTCCCCCGATATATGAAAAACATCAAAATATGTACTAAAATAGTAAAATGTGCTCTAAAAACTCGAAAATATGACATAAATATGCTACAAAAGTCAAATCATGCTAAATTGTGCTCTTATAAGTAAAATATGCAAAAAATGCTCTAACAAATCGATGCCAACGTTTTTAAATTGGTCTGAACCGTGTAAATATATTATCCATGAGTCAATACGACGCACCACCAAAAACATGCATTTGCATATTTTTGTCTCCCTGCTGATGAGATATTATAGCGGACTGCAAAATGCATCGCATTATGTTAGGCAATTAATATGAGTAGTTGTTTTCTATGAAATAATAAACAATATTTTAAAATTTTATATTGTCCCTGCTTTGAAAATTATTATTATCTCGATTTCTTATTATTGCAATTTGTATCTATGTGTGTACAAACTATTTCTGACATCTCTTTGGAATCTTTTTGTATGAAACAATGACGTAGATTCTCATTCGCATTCCGTAGACTATGTCCACTAAATTATATTTTAAACTACCTATACCCACTGTGCTTTGCTACCCTAAAAGCAATATAAAATCTTCCAAAATGTTCAGATGAATATTAAAGGAAAATATGCATAATTTGTGAATTTACTTCTGTTAATTTCCAGATAAACAATATTTATCATAGTGGAGATGTCAAGACCCAATTAAAAGTCCACTCTTCATACTCTAAATGTTCAGATAAATATCAAAATTCTTCATGAAGATTCTAGCTCTAATAGTTTCTCAGATATACGAATTTTTCTCCAAGATCTCCAGATGAAAGTCCACCCTTTTCCCTCCAAAATTTTCAGATGAATATTAAAGTGATTTGTGCAAAACATGAAGAATCTAGTTCTTTTAGTTTCACAGATAAACGAAATTTTGAATTTAGTTCCTATGGAGGTGCCAAGTCCCCTTTGAAAGTCCGCCCGTTATACTCCAAATGCTCAGATGAATATTACAGTTCTTCTCCCAGATAAACGAAATTTTGTATTTAATTAATATGGGAGGTGCCGCCCCCTCATGTTTAGTCCGTCAATTTATTACCCAAAATGTTTACATGGACGATAAAGATCTAAACGAAATTAAAATAAGGGCTCTAACTCTGTTATATTATTTCAAATATACAGATTTTATATTTTCTTAAAATGGGCTTGGATTCTCGCCCACTTGAAACTTTAAAATAAAATGTAGCCTATTACCTATTCCTGACATACAGGAATACGCTGTGAAAATTAAAAAAAAAAACATTGGTTCAGCCGTTTAGTAATCTATAACGTTCAAACATACATACAAACAAACACACATTAATTTTTATTTATATACTAGCTAATACCCGGTGTGCTTCGCTACCCCAATCGAAATTAAATACATAATAACAAAAAAATAGTTATTTAGTTACTAAATAATAATTTCCCTTGATGACAATATATTTCATTTAATTTCTAAAATAATACATTAATGATCTATTTATTTCTTATACTTGCTTAAATTTAATATATGCTTTTATTCTTAAAAAATAATTCATATTCTTATGCCTTGGGATATACAATATTTTTTGTTTTAACCTCTAGTATAAATAAAAAACTCACACTCAGATTTTGAAAATTCTTACCACAATAGTTTTTCAGATTAACAATATGTTACATATGAGTGATGCCAAGCAAATTATTACAAGTTCGCCAATATGGAAAATTGGAATTATCGAACAGTTTTCAAGATATACGAAATTTTGTATTTAATTCAAATATGTGGTGCCAAACCCCCTATTGAAAGTCCGCCCGTTATTTTCTAAGTGTTCTTATGAATGTCAATGTTATTAATATATTTGAAGACTCTAGCTTAGTTTCATAGATATACGATTTGTTCTATTTAATTCATGTGAGGGCTCCCCAGATGAAGGTCCGCACTTTTTCCTCCAAAATGTCCAGATGAATATTGAAGTAATTTATGCAAAATTTGATGAATCTAGTTCTATATTTTTCTAGACAAACAATATTTTGTATTCAAGTCCTTATTTAAAGTTCGCTAGTTATATTCCAACCCCCTTATTCACAAACAAAAAGTTTTTATTTATAAATGGTTTATAAAACAAAATTTCCATACAAAATCTAATTTATAAAGTATTTATAATATAAAAATATTGTTTGTGAATAAGGAGGTAAATGTTCAGATAAATGTTAAAATTCTTCAAGTAAAATTTAAAGATTTTAGCTCTAATAGATTCTCAGACATACGAAATTTTCTATTTTATTTATATATAGGGGCTCCAAGCCCTCATGGGTAGTCCGCCAATTTATTACCCAAAATGTTTACATGGAATTTTGGGTAATAAACGAATTTTTGTATTTAATTTATGTGGAAGGTACTACGCCCCCTAACGCTAGCCCTCCCACATTTTATCCTAAATAATCATATTGACACTAAAGTGGCCCGACAAAATTTGAGGACTTAACTTAAAGATAAATTTTATTGTAAGAATAGTCCTAAAATATAATTTTAAATATAAGTTCATCCTTATATTGTAAAATCTAAATATGTATATGTAAATTAATTTTGCCGGTAGTCCACTGATTTTTTTAAATATTTACATGTAAAACCTTTTTATGTAAATTCAAAAAGAAGTCAGAAATATGTAAGCAGTGTCCACGAACAGACAGCAGTGTAAGAAAATGTTTTTTTTTACGAATATAAATGTAGAATGACTTTCGTGAAACACTGTACTACAACTTCTTATGTTAAAGAATAAAATCTTAAAGAAACATCTCTGCTTAGTAAAAAGTTAAATGCATCTGTTACATGTTCAAGTCGAAAAGAAAAACTTTTTAAGTTAATTTACTTTGTATTTAAAAATCTGCTACTAAATTTAGCTCCATTTTTATTCTCTCCCTAGAACTTAATGAATTCTCTACCAAAAACTATACTAAAGTAAATTGTGTACAAAAAAAGGAAGGGAAAAAATAAACAGAAAAAGAAAATGGTAACCCACAATGGGTTACGAGACGTTTAACCAGATTTTGTGGTTACAACTAAAGTTGGACCTAAGTTGCAGCTGACTCGAGTAAAAACAAAACATCAACTATCAGGACAACAACATGCATATTAACAGACATAGAAATGCAACATAAGGAACTCAGATAAATAGTTTACCTTACGAATACGTCATGCATTTATACATAAATATATACATACTATGTATGTTTGTAGAAAATGTAAAGCTTTTAGCTCTCTTACAATTAAAGCCAACTTTTAGAATTCGTTCGTACATGAATCAGTTGATGTGAAATTAGGTTTTTACATGTTTCCAAATGTGAGATCGTCCTTAGAGTATTTATCTACACTCACACTCAAAACATTTACATCTGTATAACATATGTAGGTTTATTGTTACTGGTGATGATGATGGTCACCGACATTGAAGTTCAAAAAATAAACTAAATTGTACGACTACAATTTACAAACATACATACATGTTTCAATATATGTACATATACATTTATAATATGTATATAAACCTATCCAGGTAGCATTTGGAAGATTGTTGGTTAATTAATCAGTAAAATGAGTCGTTTTTGACTCCTTTTGATGACCGAAAAGTGATCAATAAGTTGCACGCTTAAAAAATTATTCGAAGATGATATATATAAGTTTGTCATTCCGTTTGTAATTTCTATAATATAATTTTCCGACCCTATAAAGTATATATATATATTTTGGATCCTTATAGATAGCAGAGTCGATTACATTAATTTTTGTATATCAAATAATGATTGCTATCATTATATCCTTCACCTTCGTGAGAAGGGTATATATAAGTTTGTCATTCCGTTTGTAATTTCTATAATATAATTTTCCGACCCTATAAAGTATATATATTCTGGATCCTTATAGATAGCGGAGTCGATTAAGCCATGTCCGTCTGTCTGTTGAAATCAGTTTTTAGAGGACCCCAGATATCGGCGAGATTCGAATCTTCAATAATTCTATTAGACATGCTTTCGAGAAGACCGCTATTTAAAATCAGCAAAATCGGTCAGTAAATAACGGAGAGCAAAAATCCTAGACAACCTCTGAAAATTCCATCAAAAAATGTCAACAACAACACTGTATATAGAAAAAGATGTACACGTGTGTGTGTAGATGTATTTGGTTTTATTCAGCTGCGTGTTTTTTTGTATGTTTGGAATCCAATATACACAGCAAAAAAATATGATTTGCATTTTTTGTTAACAATAAAATAATTTTCCCTTTTGTTTTGCAAATATATATTTTAATGAATAGAAAAAAGTATTTAAAACGTTTTCAATTATATGAGAGTAGATTGTGAGTTATTGTACAATAATTTTTATGCGAATAATGTAAGTTTAAAATTTAAAACTAACACAAATTTTTTCCAAGTGCTTTTTAAAAAATTTTTTTTAAGATAAACAAAAACAAAATCTACGTCTCGTCAATGTTTAGCAGCAATGAATTCGAACGTGTTATTTTACTCTTGCTTGTGTACTGTTAAGAACAACAACAACAACGTATTGTTAGTGTTAAGCGCATATAAGTGTATAGAAAACACACTGTCTATAGCTATGCGCATTTACAAAAACAAAAGAGTACCAAACGCATAGGGCACCCTTGGTTTGGATACTGTTGGCGTCATTGCGTTGTTATTTTTGTTTTTGTTTTTCTGTGTTTTTCGTTATGTATGTTTAGATGTCTGTTGGTTTAGATGCCTTGTGTATTTTGTGTTTTATTTCGTTTAGCGTTGTTGTTGTTCTTTAAAATTTATAAAAGATGTTTAAAATACGCTATGGTGAAGGGTATATAAGATAATATAGCACTCTTACTTGTTTTTTCATAAATTCAGTTTTTAATAACATATAGATAGGCATTATTTTCGAATCATTTTTAAAGCGAACAACTTATTGATCAATTTTAGGTCATCAACAGAAGTAAAAAGAACGACTCAACTCATTCAACAATATTCCAAATGCTAGCTGGGATGCATATATACAGATACAAATGACTAACACACATACAATATACATGCATTTTACTGTAATAGTAAACACTATACCGTCCATGAACATCTGTATATTTTAATAGTTTTTTAATAATGAAAGTACATTTCTTAGTTTTAGTTAACAGGGTTTTAATTATTTATTTCATTCATTAAATAATTTGTTAACTAGTGAAAAATCCATACTTGATGTTATTGTTAAACAAAACAAGTAGGAAAACGTCTATTAGGATCAACTATTTTTTTTTAAAGCGGAATTTTGATATTATCATAGGCGAATTCGGAATATTTTAAAACTAAACATGAAATATGTATTATCTTTGAAGGAATTTTTGTTTATACTCTATGATTTTTTATATTCCATTGTTAATGATATATGAATATTCATTATAATTTTACAAACAACTTGTTGTATAACATACTTTGTTTTTATTTAATCGTTTTAGTTTTGAAATTATATTGTGTATTGTCAAATATTATCAATTTAAATTTTTCATTCCAAATAAATTGTTTAACCTTTAAATATTAAAATATATTAAGAAGCTTTGTGTTGTAACATCAATTGGTTTTGATTTTTAAAACTTAATTCTAAAACATAAGGCATTTTTTCCAATTAAATTTAATTTTAAGAATATATTTTATTTATGTTTTGTTTCTTATATGCATATGTGTACATATGTATATAGATATCTCCACATTCATCCCAAACTTTAATAACTGAGTACGACACTCGATTTTTTGTTGCAATTTATTATGTTTTTGGATCACCTTTGCGATAAGTTTGCCATTTCCTTAGTAATATCTACAAAATTATTTTCCAACCCTATAAAGTATACATATATATTTTGAATACATATAGAAAGCGCAGTCGATTATACCATTTCCGAGACAACATCGGAAAATTTCATCGAAAAATATTTTCTTTTTTTTTTGACATAAAAGCAACATTGCCCTTTGGAGAAAACGTTTGTTTCGATGTGTATTAGTTTTGTTTCGTTTGTCGTTAATTGTTGTTCATATTTTGGTTTTGTTTCTAATTGCTAAAGTTATGGTCGATTCGGAAAAATTAAATAGATTTAAATTTGGTAAATTTATAAGATTTAGAAGACTTTTCAATTTAGTTTGTAAATTGTGTATGAAAGTGTGTGTATGTATGTATGTATACACTATAGGTGAAAATTTAAAGTTCATCTCAGAACCATTTAAATTCTTTTTCGAAAAACAAAAAACTTACTCTAGAGCCAATAACGTCTGCCTCTGTTTAACCTTGTGTACTTTTTCAATTAAACTGTTACAATATTTAAATAACAGCATCAAAACTAGCACTTAAAGCCTTCCGATCAAAGTGAAATCATCTTTCCTAATTTTCTTCTTCAAAAAAAGAAAAATTACAACTTTTTCAGAATAAAACCATATTATTTATTACAGATTTATTTACAAGTTGGAATTCCACTTTCGATCGGAATATCTTTCTGTGACGACCTGTATATTGTCGTGCATTATAAATATTAACTTCGCATGTATAGTTGCATTTATAAATCTATTATTCAGAAAATCCCGGCTAAATTAATAATAAGTAACTACTATAATCCTTTAATTTTATGTTTATGTTCCGCTATAAAATGATTGGCTTGGCCACGACTGTACATAGAGTACATATACATTACAAAATAAAATAGTATACAGGTAAAATATTTTACAATAAGATGACTAAATAAATAGAATATGTAAGTTTTAAGTACATTAAGTTGGACCCGTTATTTATGAGTACAATAATATTTTATATTAAATTTACAAAAAAGTTTATTCGAAAGATTTCTATGTTATATTCTTTCATCATTGGCCAATTGGATATAGGAATATCAATCCATAAAAATTAAAATTTATTTATTAATTCTGGTTTTTCAAAATTATAATTTTTTAATATTTATTAAACAAATTAAGACTATAAAATTGCAAGGATCTAGCGCGGTTTCATCTCGAAGTTACAGAAACAAAAATTTCAAAAAAAAAAAAAAATTAATGTGAAAAATATCTAATGCAAAAAATCCAATTCTAATAGTTGATTAAGTCCCATTCTCGAAATTTTCTTCAAATTTTAAAAATTTCTAAAATCAAAATAAGGATATTAAAAATACATATACAAAAAAATAATTTTAACATTAAACATATTAAATATGCATATAATTAAAATCTTAAATCAATTACCGGCTTTAATCTTAGTTATACGATTATGAATATTCATACAATTCCTTACATTAAAATTATTAAATTTAAATATAAAGTTGAACCCAATAGTGTAAAAATGCATTTTTATTTTAAGGACTAGTCTAAAACTCACATGTGTATGTAGTTAGTTTATCATCTTGAAATGACGATCTGATTGAGAAACCCTTAAGTGGCTTTTATTTGAAGATATGTATATATGAATGTCTTGTATCTATAGATAGTTATTTCTTTACAATACACATTTGTTCCATGTAAACCACTTCCATTTAGTTTAATTAATTGAAATTTGTTTGAATAACTTTTGGTCGTTTATTTGATTGTGAGTGCTTTTACTGTATTAGATATAAGGATGTGTGTATCTATGTGTTTACAAGTACGATTCTTTGTGAGTTGTATTGGATTCTAGTGGGTAGAAAAAACGGTACCTAGTAACTGGAAAACTCTTGTGCAGTTGAAAGCAAAAACCTTTGAATGCGATTCTGTTATAGTGCAATTCCCACAATAGAAGACATCAACATTTCTCAAGTAACCCCACCGCCGCCACCACTATATGCTCGCTCTTACGACCAAAAACCAAAGACAAATCACACGCGCATCTAAACACAATTGTACTACTACTGTTTGTGTACATACTAGATATTAGTAGTATTTTGTATGTTCATTGTATATAGAGTTGAAACGTGGGTTTTTATTCGAATAGTTAACATTTTATTTATAAACGAAAATAGTTTAAATTTTTTAATAATCGAATAATTTAATAAATTAATTTTAAAGCTGAAACGCTATAAAATATTGCAAATCGTTAAACAATCCCTAATCTATGTGTTGTGACTGACATGCTGAAAAAATATATTTACATACATATGTATGTGAATCAGTCTCCAAAGTTGTTTATTACATTAGACTTACTCACAAAAAATGGTGCTTAAGTTACCCCCTCAAAATATGCGCTGTTATGTAATATTATGTTATCCAAAATCTTTTCGGTTAAGTGTTGACCATTCGTGAGATGGACAGTTTTTATGAAAATATCGTATGGGGGACTCGATTTTACATCTTAAATTAAACATTTTACCCAGCTTCAAATAACCTTTGTTATGTTTTATGATGGTTCCCAAAATATTTCTAGTCTATCGATGGCCATTCGTGAGCTGGACCGCTTACAAAAAAGTCCGTTTATAGTATTTTTTTAAATTTTACAGTATTTCTTAAGCAAAATATGCAATAAGTGGTAGCATTTGAAAGCCAGATCTAGTGGCGCGTAAAATTTGCAAAATTGTGCATACATTTTATTTGTATTAATGAAAAATCTTACAATTTTAAATATTTTGTAAAATGACAATTATGAGCAGACGGTTATTTATGATTTATACATCATTGGTCGCGTCTTTAAAACGGTTATATTGGATATTTTGTTTAAACAAAGAAAAAATTTAATAAAAATAATTCCAAAATACCTTTTTATACCCACCACCTTTTTATTCCCTATTGCTAAGATTTGTTTGGTATTATCGATCCCTTTCAAAAAATTACTTTAACACTCATTATTGGCCCAAAAATGCGAGTATAGCGATGAAATTCGGTACCAGAAAATTCCTTACAAACCAAAACCTTTTAACAATTTTTTTAATGATCGGCCCATAAATGACCCCCATTAAGTCCCCTTAAAAAATTACTTTTAATTAAGTTTCTTACGAACCAAACCCTCTACCATTTTTTTAAGGATTGGCCCATAAATGACCCTACCCCCCATATAAAGTCCCTTCAAAAACTGACTTTAACACTCATTACTGGCCCAAAAATGCAAGTATAGCGATGAAATTCGGTATAAGTAGGTTTTTTACATACTAAAAACTTTTTACCATTTTTTTTTGATTGACCTATAAATAAGGTCCCCTTCTGCAAATGACTATAATGCTCATTACTGACTTAAAAATATGAATGTACTGACGAAATTTGACATACATTATTTTAATGCTAGCCAAAATCTCTCCAACAAATTTAGGAAGGATCGGTCCATAATTTACCCTATCTGCCATAAAAGATTTCTTTCAGAATATTACTTAAGTTAGTTAGTTTGAAAAGAGGATGTACATAAATCAAATCCGAAGAAATACACGTAGGCCTCTATCGGGCCTGTTTTGCGCTGCTTAAGTGGGAATCGAACCCAGACTAGAACACTAACCTACTGGAGGCCAATATTACTTTAACGCTTATTACTGGTTAGCGATAAAATGTGGTACAAGTATGTGGGTTTCTCGCGAACCAAAATCTTTCTACCAAATTTTATGTGGATCGGTTCATAATTGACCCTACCCCCCATGTAAGATTACATTCAGAAAATTACTTAAACGATCATTACTGGTATGAGTTATGAAGTACGGTCATGAAATTCGCTCCGAATCATCTTTATAAAATTTTCTGAAAAAAATTCAGAAAATTACTAGTACAGCGGTGAAATTCGATATAAAAAAGTTTATACTTAATAACATAATTCTTCATTTCGAACTTAATGAGGACTGATCTATAACTGACCCTATCCCCTACAAAAGGTTTCTTTCATGAACGAGTTTTTGTTATTAAAAAAAGAGTTTTCCTTATTTAAAATATGGGTATTGTGCTGAAATTTTGCATAAACAGGTTCTATACAAATGAAATATATGTGCAAAATTTTATGAGTATCGGTTCATAATTTACGCATATAAAGGTCCTCTTCAGAAAATTACTCATACGCTCACGGATTAAAAACTGAACTAAAATATTTGGTTTTAAAAATTTATTATTTGTTTGGTAAAAAGAGCTCGGTCCATAATAGACTTAAGCCATATTCCAAATATCACCCTGATAGGGGAGCATTCCTATTACGGCATGCGGTTTGATGGTGGGTATATGAAATTCGGCACAGCCGAACATAACACTCTTACTTGTTTTAATATGATCCAGCTCACGGACGGGCATCACTAGATTTAAAATATTTTGGGAATCATTATAAAACAAAGCAAGGTAAATTTTGAGAGGGGTAACAAAAACACTTTTTGCTTTCCATACAGAGTGAGTCGGTCTAATGTACATATATCATAATTACTTTACATTGATAATCGATTTTTTACACAATTAAAATATCAAATAACTTGTAATAATCAATCTTTCGTACTGGATTTTACTTAAATCGTACTTATAGACGGTTAGTTACCATACTATTGAAACTGATCCAAATTAATTCAAATACGGAATTCCCAACAGATTTATTCATTGAAAATATTACTTTATGATTGCTATATACATGTATATACCTTAGTATAATACGGTTGAAGCAATTGTGGCACAGTTGTGCAGTAGTTACTTCTTAAATCCAATTTTCAATATATCATAAGTGATATGATCGGTCAAAATTTTGTAGAAAAGAAACCAACCGTTCTCTTGGGTGAATAACCACTTATTTTTGTTCGACAATGACCAAAAAAAAAACTGGAAGTCTGCTTACCCGACTATTCTGGATTTACTGATTTTACAGTTATTTTTTTATATTTGCTAGTATATTCACTCACTCAATGCCCAATTAAAAAGTTATTTTATCATTTTATCTGGAATGGTGTCACATGTGTAAATATCAAAATTTCTTGAAAAACACTAACTAATTCCTTATTAGTCAAACGCAATAAATAATTGGCTACAAATTCTATGAAAAAAATTATGTTATTGATAACGATAACTCATTACCAAGTAATGTATGAAATAACTACATTTCCTACAATACTCATTACCAAAAATTGAAAATATAGGACAATTATTTTTGAACCTTTAAATCATCAGCACAAACATTAAACTACAAAAAATAAATAAAACTGTGTAAAATTTAATTTCATAATTTAGAGATGAAAGCTGGTATTTTTTTAATTAATCCATTTTTTAGTTTTTTACCTATTAAGTTAATTTTGGAACGATACTTTATAAGAACGGGTATTTTTTCTTCATACTTCGTCGAGTTAATTTTCAGAACGACAGGATTTATTTGGGAAAGTAAAAAATTAACAAAATGCTATTTTTAGTCCCTAATTTTAAATTAATTTTTGGCTGTGTAATCATATTTGTTTTTAAAAATTAATAAAATTTAAAACTTTTGTAGGTCTTCGGCTTTTGCAAAAATTTTATATCACAGGGAATTTGAATTCGATTAAAACAGTCGACATGTCATTTTATGTATTTGTTACCAATAACTTATATTATGTATGTAGTAGACCTACAAACGGCACTAGGATAGGTATCTGACAACCGTTGTAAGTTGATACTCAAATATTTAGAATGACTTAAATAAAAAAATCATTTAGTCGTGTGGGCAAGAACATACTGTTGTATTCGAATGGTGCACAGTATTGTTAGTAGATACTCACACTTCATACTATCGTGGCACGAGCGTTGTCATTTGCTTAGTGTTTGTGCAGCCATGCACACTGTTGCAAATGCTTATAAAGAAACAAAACAAACGGCCCATTGTAGAGACAACTAACACCAAGTGAACGAACGCTTTAATCCTTTTCCCAAATGCTCACCAGCTTCAGTATCCAGTTGAGCAATCGCCGCATTCTGTAAACCCCAAACAATTGTGGGCACAATAACGGAAGCGACTCTACATACAGTATACATATTTTTTCATGTTTTCATATTCGTTATTTTGCGTATTTCTCTATGCCACACGGAGCATTTCTACATTCAGCAATTACGCTTCATAGAGATAATCGTTTCAAAAAACATTAAAAAAGAACAAACTTTTATGCTATTAAAAAGTGTGAAATCCCAATGTTTTTGTTTTCTTTTATGAGCATTTATAAAATAGCAGTAAAACACACAAACAAATAAGCATACATAAAGGGGTTTCCAAAAGGACGGATCGATCTTAAGAATCTCTAGCTGAAGTGGTTTTGAAGACTCCTGGTTTGAATTCGTAAAATTGTTATCAATATTGATATTGTATTGTCGTATGTACATTTGATTGCTCGTTATGTTGTTATGAATTAAACTCCACGATCACGATTTAACCGTGTTATATTTCCTGAAGCTTATAAACTAGATTCGAGCACTGTATATATAGGCATTTTCCGAACTTTTTGGAAAACCTTTTATATATATATATAAGAACACATACATACATGTACGTATGCTTAGCACACAAGTATTTTTGTATTTTCATATGTACGTATGAAACTGCATAGAATTGTCACCATGAAATATGACTGTCTGTCTGTATTCATGTTTGTGTACTCGTATTTAATAGCAGTATGTAAAACGGGTTCCCATCATGAAAAAGGTTTCTCAAACGACACTGTAAAATACCACAAAATGCATACAGCAAAAATTATTTGTTTGAACGAATACGAGAATGCTGAAAGGAAAACAAAGCAAAAACAAAAAATTGTTTCAATTTGTACAAAAAAACAGAAAGAATTATTCATATAGAAACACATTCAAAACTAGTAAATAATACTGCATCCCAAAACGCAATAAATGAATAAATGAATGAATGGATTGTGTAGAAAGGACACTTGTGCTTGTTTACACTACAACACTCTGTGTGTTCTTTTTTTTGGTGTGTAATGAAATCTCTTGGTTTTGTTTGACATAAATACAGAAAATCCTTGTATTAATTGTTACAATTAAGAATAAAACACATGTTTTTATATACGAGTAAAAACTGTCTTAAATAATATGTACTAGTACTTTGTAACTCTTTGTCATAAAATTCGCTTTAGATTAATTAGAACTTAAACGCTAAAACTTTAAAGTTTTTTATTTAAAAAAGTTAACATATATTTGATACATCCAAATTAAAATGGAATGAAAAGTAGATTTTTGTAAGAATTTCATTATTACTATGTATCTTAATGAATATATGTATTAACTCCACTTTCACATAAATATACATATATATAGAACATTGTTTTTTTATATCCTTTTGTGTAAGTTACACATTCCGTGTGTAATATGTATGTATGTATGTATGTATGTATGTATGTATGTATGTATGTATGTATGTATGTATGTATGTATGTACATAGATCAAAACCAAAAAAAAAAAATTATTAAAAAAAAGTTATTGAGTGCTATACTATTTATTCCTCTAGTAAAAAAATTTCGAACAAAATAGTGACAATCTCCGATTTCGATGATACAAAATATAAAGATATTAAAATTTTTATCGAGGTTCAAAGTTCATATTTTTTAGGACTTTTTTTAACAAGCATTAAATTTTAATCACGTTAGTCCCTAATTAAAGCATTTATTTTGCAGTTTAATACTACTTTTGTTGAAATAAAATAGTTATGATTGCTACAAGGATTTAAATATAATATATTTATTTTTTAAATATCTATCCTTATGTAAAAACTATATACCCTTCACCTTCGTGAGAAAGGTATATATAAGTTAGTCATTCCGTTTGTAATTTCTATAATATAATTTTCCGACCCCATATATTCTGGATCCTTATTGGTAGCGGAGTTGATTAAGCTATGTCCGTCTTATCAAAAACCAAGTTTCATACAAACGGGTTTCCCCGTAAGACGCTTTCAATAGTAAAAGCAATCGGAATTTTCTATTTTTAATCAATCTAGATCGAATTTTATTTCAATTTATAAAAGCCAACATTTGTAATAATCTCAGAAATATGAAAAAATCTTGAAAACATTAACAAAGCGACATATTCATCCTTTATTATATTTTGGGGCCAGCCTAATGTACATATGTATATATTTTGACTTAATCGATTCCTTTAATTGGTTACAAATGCTATTATATTGGTCATAATTGTCGCACTAGCTATTTAATAAATACATATTAAAATCATGCGATTTGATATGTATTAATGGAGATCATTCCTGAATAAATGTTTCGTGTGAGTAATAAAGTGTAAAAAGAAATAGATTCTGAAATAATTTCTTAAAAAGGGCTCGTCATGTTAAATTAAACTTAAATTCATCGAAAATACTTAATTATAAATTGAAATAGTCCTTAATTATAAGAAAACTAGTTGTTAAACCCCTTCAACTGACTTGTATAAATATACCAACAATTACATATATACATACATACATATGTACGTATGTTTGTGGGAACATCTATTTTAGTTTTATTTTTATAGGACTCATAAAATATGAATACATTTTAAAAAATGACTTAAGATTTCAAAACATTCTTGAAATTCCCTTATCAAAATGAGCTAGATATTTTTTGTGTGAATTTCTTTTGTCAACATACCCGTTCACCATTAAAAGGTTAAAAGGGAACAAATAAAAAGAGACAAAAACAACATGACTTTCCGCCCTAATGGAAGATAAATATTTAAATTTTGTGCTACATTTCCTAAATTACAAACGAGCATTTTGCTGGTGTTGACACTAAGTAACTACACCATGATACCCACAAAATAAGTTAAAAATTTAATGAACGAACGCCTGCATAAATAATTAGCAAATCTGTATCTTGCATTGAGACTAGAATTAACACATTTACAACATTGTAAGTATGAGTCGATATAACTCATGTTGTGTTCACAATTATAGCATAATTTTAATATTATTTTAGATGACAATATTAAAGGTTCCCAGTAAAATATTTTCAGATTTTGGTAATGAGTTTGTAGGATATGTAGTTATTTCATACATTACTTGGTAATGAGTTCTCGTTACCAATAAAATAAATTGATTTTTTTGAATGGAATTTGTAGTCAATTGTCTATAGCGTATGTCTAATAAGGAATTAGTTAGTGTTTCTAACCGTAGTCGATTTTGGAAGTATTTTCAAGATATGAAAGTGAAAACCATTCCAGATAGTATGATAAAGCTATTTTTTAATGGGGCATTGAGTAAGAGAATAAAATAACAAACACGAAAAATAACTGTAAACCCAGTTTTAAATTCGGAAAAGTAGGGTAAGCAGATTTGTAACTAGTTATTTTTTGGTCATCGTCGAACAAAAATAAGTAGTTATTCACCCAAAAAGTAACTACTTACACTTTTCTCTAATATTAATTGCCTACTTACAGGGTATGTATAGAATTTGTTGGGTTAGAAAAGAAAAAATAAATTGGATTTTCGATTATGATATTGAGAAAAATATAAAAATAGATTAAAAAATGTTAAAAAATCAAACCAGTGAACATACTGATATCTATTATTGAAAAACTTTAGCGAAATACAAAATGTATGAAAATTAAAAATAATAAATATTGGTTTCGTAGGATATAGAAATAGAACTCGAAAACCATACATTTAAATTTTTAATACTTCCATGTATTCGGTCACTTTAATATTTTAATTTCTAAGTGTGAATTGTCATCTCTAACAAGAAGACAGAATTATAAAAAATAAGTTATTCCATAAATCTAATCAGTTGCAATAAGAGGTATTTGCACAAAACTAGCCCGACTGTTTCCGAAAATTTGTAAATGTATTTAGCGCAGGTGTAATTTAGTTCGTATTTGTTTGATCACAACTGCTCCAAGTTGCATAAATGTTTATTCGTTTGTCACTATGTCAGCTAGATTGTCACACACAAGCAAAATAAGTTCTATAACTCGTTCCTTCTACAACTCTAAACAGAGTCGTCCGTCCAACATATTTTGAGACAAATTTATCAACAAATCTCTAATGGCTCTCCATGACTTGGCTATATGACGTACAAAGTAAAAGCAGATTGTACGCTTGTACAACGGTAATGAGCACATAGAATTTATGAGATTGCATCATAGTTTGTTTCCTAGCCAAACTACGAGTAAAATCATCCAAAGTGCAGAAGTGAGAATGTTAAAGATGAGACGATTACAGTTTCCATTAAAACTTTCACTAAGCAGGGGGGATATTTATCTATAAAGTAACATTATATATGTACATTAAGGTGGTACTGTGTGTCAAAGCCAAAAAAGAACTCAATATTTTTGTTATCTATTAGACAAGGTTGTAACGCACTAAAATATTGGTACAACACCCACCTTAAATTATGTAAGCCTTATGTTTAAGCTATACAGGTCGCATTATCTCTAAGACAATTTGACAAAAGTTGAACACACTCTTTAAGGGACGAAGCTTTGTGAAAATGGTTAAAATCAGTCCATTATTTCGTCTAGCAACCACACAACGTGCTCCCCCAAAAGGTCTTTTGATCTTATAATTATGTTAAATGTTCTCGTTGTTGTACTCGTATTTCTAATCTAGTAATGAGCTGTAACGTAATTTTCTGCAAATTCATAGCCGTAATCTCATTTCTGAACCAGTAATGAGGGTTAAAGACAATTATGGACTTATCCTCATAAATTTCAGTTAAGAGATTTAAATTCATAAGATTTATTTATGTAGAAATTTATATTTTTAAAACCAGTTATGACGGTTAAACTGTTTTCCGGATGGTCAATTGTATTGGAGCTACACAAATCTTTTCAATAGAGAATATATATGTAAAATGTCAACTGTCTAGCTCCTTCCGTGTGATCTATATCGTCATTTTAACAGACAGACGAACGAGCATAACTAGATCGTCTCAGAATATAATATGGACCCAGAATATATATGGTTTTATGGGTCTTTGGCGAATATTTCGATATGGTACAAACATAATGACAAAAACAATATACCCCCATCTGTTTTGATGGTAAGTATAAAAATACGACATGCAATAAAACAATGCTAGTGGAATATTATTTTATAAATTAATGATTAAAATTTAAATTTTTGTTAAAAATATAACCATTTTTCGAGATATACCCTAATGTCTATCTGGATATATCTTAAGTCCATACATTCATATTAGTTTGTTGTGATGTGAAATGCTTTTACAAGCAAATACAGACAAACATATCCACGAAACAAAGGGTTTAATTGTGTGTATGTACATAAGTACCCAGATAACATTTTTTATCGAATTCATTCAATAATAAGATAACAATTGTGGATTTTGTATTCGACGTGTCTGCGAAAATTATAATTTGTTTGATATCCGATTTTTTATTTGTATGTTTGATAAAATGATACATATGGACCGGTAGGTAAAAAATCGACTGTTATCTACATAGAGTTTCTCAAACCATGGATGGGTCTTTTTCTGATTCATAGAGTCTAAAACTTTCAGGTGTTAAATTTTAATCGATTCCCGTTATCCTATTGCACTAATCTTTAACATCAGTTAGTTTTATAATAATCTGTGTTTATTATACCCTACACCACTATAGTGGGGAGGGTATTATAAATTTGTGCTGATGTTTGTAACATACAAAAATATTGGTCCAATACCCACCTTAAAGTATACCGATCGATTCAGAATCATTTTTTGAGTCGACATGTCCGTCCGTCCGTCTGTCCGGCTGGCTGGCTGTCCATGTAAACCTTGTGCACAAGGTACAGGCCGCAATTTTCAAGATAATTTGATGAAATTTGGATCAAATATGTTTTTTGGCATAGGGACGAAGCCTATTGAAAATGGTTGAAATCGGTCCATTATTTCACCTAGCCCCCATACAACCATTGTAACCATTTGTATCGCAATGAAACTCAACAAAACTAACTGTTATTTAGAAATTTTAGTTTTTTATCAATAAATTTCTAAAATATTTTGGAATTATTGGTAATATTCAACATAAAACTTTCTTTATAAAAAATAAAAATTTTATAAAAAGTAAAAATTTTAAAAATATACTTTCCTACTTGTTGTATGATTTATTTCAATTAAAAACTAATTAAATATTCCAATTATTACAAAATTATATACGAGTACAAAAATGTTTATTGGGCATGTATATGAACTTAATGTTATTTGGTTTGAATTTCATGCGGTCTACCATAAAAGTGCTGAAATGTTAACTTGAATAATAATTCTACTTCTTATTTATCTCCTTCTTCTGCTTTTTTAGTCTTCCGGAGTGCAAAACTTACACATTCGAACCGTATCTGAAACTTTGACTTAAAATCTTGTGATTACATTAAATTTAGAGCGTATTACATGCATAAAGATTTCCTAAACAGTTTCTAACAAATTAATGTTTAACAGTGTTACCATTAATTCAAATAAATCGTTTGTACATTGCAAGTTAGCTATTTCAGTGTAATTCAAGTAACTCAGACTTAAAGTTTGGCAATCTTGGTAGATGGATACGTGAATAATTTTTAAAAGACAAAGGTCTGCATAGGTGTTCAACAAGGTGGTAATTAAAATGACGCTTACCCAGACACACATATTCAATGAAAATCAAACCAAGCGCAAGATGCCTTTTAATATAAATTGCCTAATTAACTTACTACAAGATTGAGTCCCATATTTAAAGCTGGAAAAACAAATATTTAAGAAAAAATGTCAACAATAACGATAACACGAAACTACATACATAAATATATTATTAATAAATGTATGTATGTCTTTAATATACATTAGAGTGGTTCAACGTTACATTTACTTAATTAAACAAGTATGTATAGTGGGGTATGGCCGACTATATGATACCCAACACCAGTTTTTCAAATTTTTTACATAATTAATTATTTAATTAAAATTTTAAATTAATTCCGAAATATTTTTACATATTGTTGACAAAAAAAAGATATTTTCTACTAGACGGGTTATATGGAGATAAGGGTAAATATGGATCTAACGTTATAAATTTTGGTAGATAGAGAAAATTACGTATAAATCAAAATTATTTATTTAAATTTTTATCGTGATTTTAGTGTTTAAATTAATTTCATTATTCCAAGATGGGATACTCTCACCAATATTTTTAGTTCAGCTTTTGTTGCGTCGAATGTTTTTGCGTTTGTCAGGTTAACTGCCTCGAGCTCCCTCCCCTCCTATTGCATTCGCCCTTTCGTTGCTTACTGCTCCCAAGTGTTCTGGTACCCATATGGTGTAGAACTTACCTCTGGGATAGTATATATTTAAAGCTTTCTTTTAATCCAATACCGTCTTATACTTAATTATCTCACCTGATATCGCCCTAATTGCCTTCTGGCTGTCGAAAAATATGTTAAGCGCTGTGGGCGCCATATTTTATCTAATCCAATTTACACATTCCGTTATTGCTCGGACTTCTGCCTGAAAGCTTGCGTTATGTTTTGATGCACGGTGGTAGATTTCTGTTTCTGGGTCTTCAATATAGAACTTCTGCACCACTTTGTCTATGCTGGTCTAATGGATTTTTGACTGTAGGATTTCCATCATCGTAAACTGCATAGCAGAGATCCGGTGTCTTTTTCTAGTAACTTTGGTTCTTTTCCACCGACTAGTTTCTCCCCTCCCTTCGAGGTTGGTTTCGCCAAGGATTCTGACTTCAGGTTCCTTTAAGTGAAGTGCAGCTTGCCTTCGACAGATCTTTTCTTCTTGGGTTTATTCGCAGTTGTCAACATCTCGGGAGACCTGATCCTCTTTGCCTCAGACCCTCTGTTCTCCAGATGGTATTTTCTTACCATTTTCTTTTTACCATTTTCTCTACTTCATCCTTCTTGGAATTTGCTAAAATGGTATTATTATCATCGGAGGATTGAGAGTCGCTGAGGTAGCTACCGGAACTGGGTTATTTAGGTCCTGCACCGTAACTTTTACTGGGAATATAATATTCCCAGGTGGTGGATTCTGCCT
Source organism: Lucilia cuprina (assembly GCF_022045245.1). Taxonomy (NCBI): domain Eukaryota; kingdom Metazoa; phylum Arthropoda; class Insecta; order Diptera; family Calliphoridae; genus Lucilia; species Lucilia cuprina. The sequence continues at coordinate 21,734,439 of NC_060954.1, forward strand.
TTCCTCAGCTTGAGTGAAACTAAACTCAACTTACAAGTTTATGTACATATATAGAAAGCAAAAATTACAAAAAAATTATTCGGAGTATGAACCAAGACCCTCAGTTAATTTCTAAGATAATGCTTTGTTTTATTGATTTTAATAAAAAAAGAAATCAACGTTATTTTGAAAAAATATACCTGCCTGTTTATTAAATAGATACTCTAGACAATTGGTAATGACCACACATTACCGAGTATTTTACTGGTCATTACCAAACATAAGTTGTTTTATTTTAGTAAGAATCATTTTATTAAAAAATTATAATCCATAGTTCTATATTAAAGTTTCCTCCGGAAACTTATGTACCATATTCACAAACATATCGTTACCTAAAACATTATCAACTATAATACCATATGATAGGTTTCACTTTTAAACATTTTGATTATTAAAAAAATAAATCGTGGTGATAAACAAACTCGGTTCCGCGCTCGCTTACAAACAGGGTGTTAAAAAGTATGTCCAATTTCACTTAAAATTAAGGGACTTTTAGTCAAATGTTCCCTCACAACTATTTTATTTCACGTCTAATAATGGTTTCATAAACACGATTCTTAACTCGCAATCAAATATAAAATATATTTAGTGCATTAAAACGCATCATTTGAGAGGCATTCCTCAAAATAAAGGGGGTTCACTGGAAACCCTAACAATAACAATAAAAATAATATATTAAGCACCACCCTATTTTGTATGTATGTGTACGAAATGCATATACACACACACACGTACAGATTTACTTATGAATCTGAAAGTTAAGTGTTATGTTGTATAATTAAAGGCCTGCATTTCAAAAAAATTACGCCAACTTGTAGCATCTTCAAGGATGCAGTACAACAGTTCAAGGTTGGAAATTTATTGTGATGAACAAGCTTAAATATTAACACCCATACATTTTGCATTTTCATAGTTCATACAATGTTTAGGAGGAGGTTAAATGTTATGCAAGTATGTATGTAAATTTGTGTATTTAAATACATGAACATAAATGAACTCTAAGGCATTCATACATATGTATATGTATATTTATAAATAATGTAATTCATATTCATCTGCATACATACATAGTATATATGTATGTACATTGTACATGCTGAGTTTACCTTCTCACTTCCTGTATACAGGAATAATAGGTGATGGGTAGAGAGGTCTTCTTGCAAAGATAAATAAATAAACAAAGAAGCCGACATTAAAAATTTAAAATATGCTTAAAAATGAAGAAGAAACAAAGAAGAATAATATAGGTACTCGTAATAATAACAAAACTTAACTAAACTAAAACATCAGATTTTACATCTTGTGTCAATATTGTCAGTGTTAAATAATTAATTTTTCACAACCAAGAAAATTTGAATGCTATTCATATATACATACATACACTCCTATACATATTTGTATTTAATTTAAAAAGTTTACCTCCGAAAGATAAATGTTATTTCACTCTGGCAATACGAGGCAGAGTGACATTTGAACAGTAATACAAAATTCATTAAATTGTAATTAGGCGCTAAAAAAGAAGGATTGTTACTGTTTTAATGGATAATAAAAAATACGCTTGAATGATATACATACATATGTACATGGTTATGTCGTACGTATATATTTGAATTAAGTTAAGGAAAATATAAGATTTAAAAATTATTATTGAATTAATATAAAAAATCGGACAGTTGGTCGAAACGCAATTTTTTCAAATTAAAACTAAACTTAATTTATTTTGGTGATAGAAGAAATATTTCTATTTTTAACGCCCTAATTGCAATTTTTCGACATATACTATAGTAGATGATTAGCACTTTAATAATATTTATT